>NW_026779075.1:0-160827 GCF_030144855.1 Hypanus sabinus
GACTGAGAACAAAGAGCCATGAGTCAGCAACTGTCCCTTGATGGGAAGAGGACAATAGATTGATGCTGGTATGGACCAGAGCCAATGACCAGGTGTTAAAGGCCAGACACATGACCTGCGACCAATGACACGGGAATGCAAAATTTGAATTGATAAGCAATGGATATAAAAGTGGATGCTTTGTGGGTGCTGGTGGCGGTAACTTCGAAGAATAATCATCGCAGACACAAACGAGAAAAAGCCTGCGTGAACACGTGGGCGGAGAGTCGGGACCACGAGGAACAAGGAGCGCCTGGCCAGCGTAAATTCCTCCGCCCGGGTAATGCCTTTGCTATTCTTTGAGCATCCAGGAGAGTCCGGGGTACTTAGCAGTTGTGCGCACAGGGTATTTAATGTATGAGTTCACGTATTTGTTAGTTTGAACAATAAGGGTAATTGTCAGTAAATACCGATCTCTCTGTGCCTCACTCAGAATCGTTGGAAGAGGTAGAAGTGGCCTCTCTCTCTCTCTCTCTTTCCCAACAGAATTGGCGGCCCTGGTTGGGCTCGAGGTTGTTGAGTCAACACGAGACTCGAGCCGGACCACGTGGGTGAGAAACTGAGAAATCGGGGCTGGGTGACTGGTTGGTAGAGACCTAGGATGAAGAATTTAGGGAAATCTGCACGTCCGAAGGACTTGGATAGTTTTGATTGGAGGGAATTCCTCCAGAAGCACGTACTGGGGAAATGGCCACAATACGGGGAGTGTGCTGGACACTTCAGCGGTAAAGGCGTTGGAGGGAGATTGTCGGACAAGGAATTTAAGCGACTACTGAAGCCAGCAGCAGTCGCCTGCCTCATTGAGGAATTAATAGAAGCCGATGCTGAGAGAGATAAGTTAGCAGACGAAAACAAAAGAATCCGAGAGGAGTTAGAAAACGAAAACAAAGTGCTGAGAAAGGAGTTACAAATCCTCAAATTTTACAGATTTACAGGGACAAAGAAGTATGGATTTGGTGCATATGAATCAGCTTCAGCTGAAATGCGAGAAACTCGATAAAGAACAGAGTAATCTGGAAAAGGAAGCTAATTTAGCCGAACCAAGCAGAAGAATTAAAGAAACAGTGCAGTGATTTTAAAACAGCTATAAATGTGATACAGAAATCAGTTTCTGAAAAGAGAAGTAATACTAGCGACCATACAAAGTGTTTAAAGCAGATACAAAAGCTACAGGACCAACTTTCTGCTCAGAGGGGAATAATACGCACTTTTGGATCTGAAAGGGGGAGGAGAGTGAATATGTAGATATAGATTGGAACGGTTTAGCCGATGATGCGACTAGATATGGTCTATATAATGACCAAGCGTTTTTTTCTGAGGATCCCCTGCCCGCATACAATACTAAGGAATCGCCGGTGCCAACGGTACCACTAGCCGCCGTAGTTACTATTCGAGAGGGGGGAGCTGGGGAAGGAAATCAAAACCAGAATATAACATACACTACTCCGTTTGGAGTACAGTAGCTCAGAGATATTGCCAAAGATATCGGAATTTGTGGGTTCGGCGATGATCCTCGGGAACTGTTTCAAGCCATTAATCCTCAGAGAATAATACACGGTCTAGATGACGCCGAGGAAAGGATATTGATTGTAATGTGTTTGCATCCAAATATGCACTCGGCTTTGCCAAGCATACAACAAGCTGGGGGCACAAATGAGGAATTAAAGACGGCAATATTGACGGTTATGGGTATTAACAGAGGCGATAGCCAAATGTTACCAGAGGAGAGGTGAACATCCCACGGCGTTTGCGTCCCGTTTATGGACGGTGTTCCAAGGAGTATCTGGAACAACAGTAGATCGAGACCATTTAGGACCAGAGCCCTTAAATAGATGGTTAATCGGTGGCTCACTGTTCCGATGAATCTAAAAAGGTATTAGACATTTTTGATCCCACCGACCCTACACATAATGGGGCGTGGATACTGAGGAAAATGAGTAGAACACGGGAAAAGGAGACACAAAGGCCAAATAAACCCGCTAATGGGACATTGCTGTCTGTTGGAGGTAAGGCAACTGCCTGGAGAAATGAGGGTAGGGGACCTACTCCAAATATCACCCCACCACACTATCAACTGACTAGGAGAACCAGAGGAACTGAAACAGTGTCAAGAACAGGGAGACTTGGAGGTGGAGTGTTTAAATGCTATAATTGTGGTTGACAGGGACACATCAAGAGAGAATGTGCAAACCTGAGAAGTGGGAGAGTAGGGCAAGGAGGTGTGACCTTGGAGGGGCCAGACAGACCAAGCCCGCAAAACAATGTGGTGGAGACCTCGCCATCTGGGGGATTTTACCCCGAGCTTCAATGACGGTGCCAGGCCTCATCAACATAGGTGTGTAACACAAGGTGGGACGAAACTGGAGTACATCTAGTAAATGGTTGTGTCAGAAGCCGCCCTGTTACCTTTTTATGGGACACTGGAGGATCCCGAACCACCGTCAACACCACTAATGTAACTAATGCAAACTGGGAAATACATGGGAAAATGATCTTAAGTGGACTTACAGGTCATTCACAAGTGGGACATGTGAGTGCAGCCTTAGAAGTTAGAATAGGAGACATACCATTAGAACATTTCATAGTGCTGGTTGAATTACCCCGGGAGCAGGGACATATACTGGGGAGTGATTACATGGCCAAAGCGCGACTTTGTTTTGATCCAGTTAACTGTATGATTTGGCGAATGCCAACCAGTATGAATGATACATGTCACAGACAAATTCCAGTAGGTGAATATCAGGATAGAATCTGCACCATGGGGGAAATGTGGATAAAACCAGAGGAGATGAGCAGTGATCACATGGTACAGCAAATCATTACACAAAACAGGGGCATTTGCATGGTACAAGCATGACTGCGGAAAGATGGCTGGCAGTGTGTACATACAAGGTCCAGACCGCAAACCACAGAAGCAATATGAATTTCGAAAGAAAGCTGAGGAAGATGTGGTTAAGGTAATACAGAGTTTGGTACAACAAGGGGTACTGAGGCCCGTAGCCTCAAATAATAAATCACCCATATGGCTAGTGAGGAAACAAGATGGTAGTTGGACATTGACAGTAGACTATCGAGAGCTGAATAAAGTAACCCCTTTAACAGCCCCAACTGTAGCAAACGCAGTGGTTTACAGTTTTAGACATAAACAATGGATTTTGGTCTATCCCCTTAGAAAGGGAGAGTCAATACAAGTTTGCATTTACCTTTCAGGGACGGCAATATACATGGACTGCCCTACCACAGGGGTTCCATAATTCCCCATCTATATTTCACCAGCATTTAAAGGAAGGCTTGAAGGGGTTCTCAAAGCCTGAGCGCTTGGTCCAATATGTAGATGATTTACTCCTGCAGACGGAAACTATGCAGGAACATTGTCAGCTATTAGCAGAACTGTTGCAATTATTTCATGCATTGGGACTAAAGGTAAATCCTTAAAAAGCAGAGGTGATGAAACAAGAAGTTCGTTATTTGGGAATGACCTTGACACCGGGAAGAACAGAAATTGGTAAACGAAGAGGAGAGCCGGTTATGAAACTGCCTATTCCTCAAGATGTGAAAGGGCTGATGTCCTTCCTGGGGCTAATAGGCTACTGTACGGATCACATTGATGGAGTTTCCACTGAGGCAGCTCCTTTAATGGAATTACTGAAAAAGAATGTGGCATGGGAGTGGAAATCAGAACACACCCAGGCTATCACAGCTCTGACGCAAGCACTGGCCATGGCACCTGCTTTGGAAACCCCAAATCCGAATGAACCATTCTCATTAGAGGTGGCTACAACTGCTAACACCCTCTCAGCAGTCCTATTACAGGCGACACATGGGAAGTTAAGACCAGTAGCGTATGCATCACGGATGCTCTCACCAGTAGAACAGGGGTATAACTGTATGCGAAAAACACTTGTTAGCGGTTTTTCTGGGCAGTACAACATTTCAACTACATAGTGGGACTTAATCCACTTGCGATATTGACAGAACATACTCCCATACAATTACTGTTAGATAGAAGGATTAAAGATGGCTCAGTAAGCCAAAACAGGATTACCAGGTGGACGTTGCTGTTGCAAGGAAGAAATATAACTGTAAAGCGAGTAAGTACCACCACTGTGTTAGCTGAGAACCTGGTGTACCAAGGTGCTGAACATGAGTGTCAGGTTCTGATAGCAAATTATCCCAAGGGACCATTTGTTTCAAAACAAACAGGAGGGGTAGAGTCAAATCAGACAAAATAATGCTTGAGACCAAAGACACAAAGGAGAAGGGAAAACCGTATTTTAAAATGTTTGTGGATGACTCCTCATCAGTCGAGGATGGTGAAAGGAAAACTGGGTGTGGTATTTAAATAGAGGATGAACAGGGACAGGAAAGCTATAGCATAACTTTAAAGCTAACCAAAACCATGAGCGCACAAGCAGCAGTATTGGCAGCTGTAACATACGTGGTTAGCCACCCAGAATATTTTCCACCTGGATCAGTCATACACTCTGATAGTATGTATGCTTGTAACAGCTTTACAGAACATTTGCCTTTGCGGGAAGCAAGAGGGTTTGTTTCAGTTGATGGAAAACCCCTTCCATTTGCTGCTCTGCTGCAATATATATTTGAAGAAGCAAAGGGGAAAGAAGACGGAGTTGTAAAGGTGAAAGCTCAGTCTAAATTGTTCCCTGAGGGGAATAAGAAGGCTGATGAGTTAACAAAGCAAGGTGCTTTAAATAGGCAGGATTGGCAACCACAGATTGGGGAGATGGGAAGGCAGAAGGAACAACAGATTAAGGTTATGGCTTTAAGTAGGATAAAGAATTTTAAAAAAATAATAATAGGTGTACGGTCAGAAATGTATGAAGAATACAAGGCTGTACATGTTAAAGATGGAGTAGTCCTATATGAAGGAAAGTTTGTGCTTCCAGAGCTAGGAAGAAATCAGATGATCCACTGGTACCATGATTTATGGAGACACCTGGGAGCTGAAAAAATCAAGGAGGTGTGTTGGTGGTCTAGGATGAAGGAGGATGTGGAGCACCATGTCAAGAGTTGTTTCATTTGTGCACAATATAATCCTGACGGAAATATAAAGAAAGTAGCCCTCCGACATATCAGACCAGTGAAAGGACCTTGGACTAATTTTCAGATAGATTATGATAGACCCTTGCCACCAACCACAGGAGGGTGCAAATATATCCTTGTAGTGGTAGACACCTTCAGCTAGTGGGTGGAAGCTTTCCCAACTAAGAGTGACACAACCAAAGCTACTGCAAAAATCGTATTGGAAAGGGTTTTTACTCGTTGGGGATTACCTCGGAGTATAGAGTCAGATAGAGGCACAGATAATGCAAGATGCCATGGTACTTTTAGGAATTAAGCAAAGATTTCATATACACTATAGACCACAGTCTAGTGGAATTGTGGAAAGAATGAACCGAACTTTAACAAACATGATGGCCAAAATGGTACAACAACATCGAACAACATGGCAAGCAGTTCTGCCTTAGGTGTTGATGATAATAAGGAATACAGTGGCATCTTCAACAGTTTACACCCCTTATAAACTCATGACTGGAAGAAAGATGAAGGGGTTAGAAGAGTTGTTAGGGTTAGATTTGTCAGAACCTGAAATAGATGGGATTGTGTCAGAGACGTGGGTGCAACAGTTGTAGAGACAGAGAAAGGGGCCAAATATGTGGCAGCTCATCAAATAGGAAATAAGAAGCAGCAGAGTAAAGCCTACTTTGACTCAAAAGTCAGTTCCATAGAATTAAGCCCATGGCAAAGGGTGCTGATTAGAATACACTAACCCACTTCATTTTTAAATCCAAGGTTTGCAGGGCCCTATGAAATCATAGACAAAGCAATTCCTTTAGTATACAGGGTACTAACTTCTCCAGATAAAAGTGGATGGTACCACATCAACTAATTGAAATTGGTAGGGGAGAAACAGGAAAATTATCATCATCGACATGTAACAATTAATGAACATGATAGTCCCAATTTTGGAAACTTGACAATTGATGTACACAATAGATCTGATTTGGAAGATCTGAATTCGGAACAGTTATTCCAAGAAGATGGCAACAGATCTGACCAAGGAGGAGTTTTCCAATTTTTCAGTTTGAAAAACAGGGAAGATGTGTAAATAAAATAAGGAGAGATTCATTGATTGCTGCCTCCCCTGTCTTGAAACGAATTTGGGTGAGAAAAGATCGACGACTTGAGTCCAAAGATAATTGGGAGCTTAGATTGCATTGGTAAGAAAACATGATAGAAAACATGGAAACATTGATTTAAAGTAATTGGAACTGGAAATAAGAGCACATACTACTCTTTGTGTATTTACAGATTTAATTCAATATGGAGAGAAGAGTGCATTTTATGGTAATGGAATTGACCATGACTGGGGTCATGATTGGTTGTGCTTCCGAAACGTTACTACCGATGAACTTGTCAACAACAAGGTCGTTATATGAAGACTATTTGGTGATCAAGAGAAACTTTTCTCAACGGATACGGGTAATACGGGTGCATGTGGAAGAACTGGAAGACTCGAATTTGTATTATGCTGGGGCAGATGGTTTGATGTGTGTGGATAAAACATTAAATATTCCATAGGGTACTGGGTACTTGTGATGACGATAAAGGGAGATTTTATATACCAAAGGATGGAAAGAGTGTCCTTTGGAAAGTCACAATGTTCCACTTGAGGATGTGACTTTAAATTTGACTATTGGAGGACAAACTTTGCCTAAGCCAGCAGTGGAGAAGGTAGTGGGGGAATGTCTTGCAGTCCAACGAACTGATAAGGATCGATATTTGTGGGACTATGTTGTAACTGAGTTGCCACCGATTCCTCATTTGACTGCAGACTGGACACGAGTGGTGGATGAGGCAAAGGAAATAATTCATCAGTGGGATGAACATTCAAAAGTTATTAAGACACATGCTGAGAAGACAAATGAAATGTTGAGTGACTTAGACTTTTGGGGTAAGTTTTGGAATTGGGGACCAAATGTTCAAATACATCCATGGGTGAGAATAATCTCACATGTTGCAGTAATATTAATTTTATGCACACTGATGATTGTATTATTTAATGTGTATCAACTCAGAAGATGGAAGGCTGAAATTATGCAAAAGGTAGAGGGGAATGATTTTGCACTATGAATAAACGAATGGCCAGTATAAAAATTGTATGAATTTAGTAAGTAAAAGTTAGAATGTAGGTGCAGCATACCTGCTGGGGATCCATGGCAATCCACTGGATGGTCAATAGAATAGAGGAGGATAGTGATCCTAAGATAAATCTTTGGATCAAGAGGAGGGATACATTGGCCAGAAAGAATAAGAATCATCAAATCAGTGAATTCAAATGAATCAATGACAGTGGAAGCGGTCTTTGTTCTTGCCGTGTGCTGGGGGGATGGAGGCTGCCATTTTGTGAAGACACACGATTCTCCATTTTGTGAGCTTGACATGCTGGACTTGATTAGTGTTTCAAAGAAGACACAGGGACAAGGTAATCTGCTGGACTGGAGGTCATTTCCAAATAAGGAGTTATTTGTGAGGTGTTCTTTGGTTGGCTACAACATGCAGACTTGTGAATGCCTGAGGTGATTCAAGCTCCTTGCTGACTGAGAACAAAGAGTCAGGAGTCAGTAACTGTTCCTTGATGGCGAGAGGACAATACATGGATGCCGGCTTGGACCAGAGCCAATGACCAGGTGTTAAAGGCCAGACAGATGACCTGCGGCCAATGACACGGGAATGCGACATTTGAATTGATAAGCAATGGATATAAAAGTGGATGCTTTGTGTGCGCCGGTGGCGGTAACTTCGTAGAATAACCATCGCAGACACAAGCGAGAAGAACCCTTCGTGAAACACGTGGGGAGTGAATCGGAACCAGGAGGAAAAAGGGGCGCCTGGCCAGCGTAAATTCCTCTGCCCGGGTAATACCTTTGCTATTCTTTGAGTATCCAGGAGAGTCAGGGATACTTAGCAGGTGTGCACACAAGGTATTTAGTGTACGAATTTCACGTATTTGTTGTTTTGAACAATAAAGGTAATTGTCAAAAAATAAACATCTCTTTGTGCCTCACTCAGAATCGTTGGAAGAGGTAGAAGCGGTATCTGTCTCTCTCTCTTTTCCAACACACCCGTCTCTCACAGTCACACTACCCCATCTCTCCACAGCTCCGAACTCTCTCTCCCATCTCTCTCTCTACCTACTCCAAACGCTCTCCATCCTCCGGACGTTCTCTCCGTCATTCTCTTTCTCATTCAGTCATTCTTCCGGCTCCTTCTCTTTCCCATCTCCCTCTCCCTCCGCGTTTCTCACTCCTTTCCCCGGACGTTCCCCTTCCTCTTTGTACCGACACCAAATTCTCGACTCTGATCTCTTTCCCCATCTAAAATCTTTCCCCAATCCCAGATCACTTTCCACACACCAGATCTCTCAACTTCCCCGGCCTCCCTCCCCCTGGCCTTTCTCTGCACTCCTCTTTCTCTCGCTACCTCACCAGTTTATGTCCCCGTCACATTCTCCCCAGTCCCTCTGTCTCTCTGGCCAGCGTCGACTCCTTTTCCGGCTAATAACTTTTCTCTTTATTGACTGTGCATGGACTTTCAAGGATCTGGTCGGGTGCACACAGGTAGATAGCGTGTAAACCTACGTGTTTTATATTTGAAATAAAAAAAGGTACTCCTTGTTAAAAACAGATTCTCTGTACCTCACTAATCATTATTACTAGGGGCGCTACTTTTAACAGTGACATCCATCATTAAATTTGCCCACTAACAGGACGTGCCCTCTACACAGTGTTACCATCGGGAAGGAGATACAGAAGCCTGAAAGCTCAGGCTCAGCGATTCAGGAACAGCTTTTTCCCCGCTGCCACCTCTATCACAGTTTTGTTTTCTCTATATTTATTTACCCTGTATTTCATTGTACTGCTACCATAAAGTTAACAATTTCGTGACTTATGTCTGTGATATTAAATCTGGTTCTGATTCTGATTCAGATGAAAAGGGACGTGCTAAATTGAAGAAATTAGTTGAAACTCTGTCAGAACCTCCTGAGACGATGGGCTGTACGGCGCTGCAATATTCTACGTCCTGTGCTCTATCTCGTGTGTTTTATCTTAGTATGTAGGTCTAGCCGATCAGTTATTTAAAGCTGCGACGCCTTCCTTTTCCAGACAACTCTCAATGCGTTGGATAATAAGGTACAGGAGAATTTAACAATAGTCCATAAATGTCAGTGCCGGCCGCTGAATGAGATCAATAGTTTGGCTTGGTAGGGACCCGTCAAGTACTACGAAATGAGGTATTGTCCTCGGTGTTCAGACTGTGCCGGTCATGGGGTATGAAGGGAAGTATCTGGACAAACAGGAATGTTAGCGATAGTCTGTATGGGCCAATGCGTAGTAGGGCATGTCTAACCAGTCTCACAGATCTTTACAAGGTAGTTACCAGGAATGGTGTGGAAGGCAAGGCAGTGGATGACGTCTACTGGGACTTCAGCAAGGAGTTTTCAAGGTTCCGTATGGGAGGATGCTCGGGATGGTTCAGTCACTTGGCTTTCACGATGTAATGAATTGGATTCGCCATTGGCTATGCTGGGGAAGCTGGAGTGTGGTAATGGATGGTTGTCTCTCTGACTGGGGACGTGACGAGTAGAGCGCCCAAGGGATCGATGTTGTGCCCTTTGTTGTTTGTAATCTATATCAACGACCTGGATAATAATGTCATTAACTGGATCAGCAAATTTGCCGATGACAACAACATTACGGGTGTAGTCGCATTAAGCGCGATCTGGACCAGCTGGCAAAATGGCTGAAAATTGTCAGATCGCATATAGCGTAAACAAGTGTTAGATGTTGCACTTTGGGCGGACCAGCCAGGGTCGGTCTGACACAATGAGAAATAGGGCACTGAGGACTACGATAGAACAAACGAATCTGGGAATGCGGGTCCATAATTCAATGAAAGTTGCGGCACAGTTACACAGGGTCGTAAAAAAAAAACAACTTTTCGCACATTGGCCTTCATAAACCAAAGTACGGAGTACAGGAGTTGGGATGTTACGTTGCTGTGGTTTAAGGCTTTATTGGGGCCCAGTTTGGAATATTGTGAGCTGTTGGGCTCAACCACCTGCAGGAAAGATGCAAATAAGATTGAAAGAATGCAGAAATAAATTAGCACGGCCATTTCCGGGACTGAATGTTTTGAATTGAAATGAAACATTACATATGTCAGCACTTTATTCCCGAGCGGGTAGAAGACTGAGAGGAGATTTGATAGAGGTAAACAACATTATGAGGCGTATATAGAGTGCAGATGCAAGTGGGCTTTCTCCACTGATGTCGGGCGAGAATACAACTGGAGATCACGGGTGAAGGGTGAAATGTGAAATGTTCAAGGGAAACATGAAGGGAAACTCTTCACCCAGAGGGTGGTCAGAGTGTAGACAGTACTGCCAACGCAAATGGTAATTGAGATTCCGATTTCAACGTTTAAAAGATGATTGGTGAAGTACACGGAAGAGAGGGATATGGATGGTCACGGTCCGGGTTAGGTCGGTGGCAGTAGGCAGTTTAACTAATTCCTCACTGACTGGACGGGCTGGAGACCCTGTTTCTGTGCGGTGGCTGTCTGACTGTATGTCTGGGTTAGAACTTTAGTATCTCACAGCACCGACCAATCTAGAAAATCGTTGTTACTGTCCGATCCCACATAACCATATAACAATCACAGCACGGAAACAGGCCATCTCGGCCCTCCTAGTCCATGCCGAACTCTTAATCTCACCTAGTCCCACCTACCCGCACTCAGCCCATAACCCTCCACTCCTTTCCTGTCCATATACCTATCCAATTTTACCTTAAATGACACAACTGAACTGGCCTCTACTACTTCTACAGGAAGCTCATTCCACACAGCTATCACTCTCTGAGTGAAGAAATAACCCCTCGTGTTTCCCTTAAACTTCTGCCCCCTAACTCTCAAATCATGTCCTCTCGTTTGAATCTCCCCTACTCTCAATGGAAACAGCCTATTCACGTCAACTCCATCTATCCCTCTCAAAATTTTAAATACCTCGATCAAATCCCCCCTCAACCTTCTACGCTCCAATGAATAGAGACCTAACTTGTTCAACCTTTCACTGTAACTTAAGTGCTGAAACCCAGGTAACATCCTAGTAAATCGTCTCTGCACTCTCTCTAATTTATTGATATCTTTCCTATAATTCGGTGACCAGAACTGTACACAATATTCCAAATTTGGCCTCTGTCCCTGCACACAGTGAATCATGGAGACTGAGTATAACGGATGGTTATAGCATGAGAAGCTGGAACCGCAGGTGTGAAATGATGAAGGGAGTATCAAACTACAGGTAAAGCGGTAGAAAGTGTACTTCTGGGCTGGAGGTGGGTGTGACAGTGGTCCCAGTACAGTGAACAGATCTGTTGCTTTAGCGGTAGTAGTAGGGATCATTTGCCCCGATACTATACAACATAGGGACATGTAATCCGAATCCTATCCCTGGTCAGAAATGTCAGATATCCTGGAAAGTCTTTGGATGTTTGGAGACGTCATGTTTTAATTGTGTGGAATATTACTTCCTGGACGATAAGTTACTTTCTGCGTCTCTTTGTCTTGGAGTCGAAAGGCTTTACTAAATGTTGTATGGTTCCAATTACAGATGCGTGATAACCATTGAACAAATAAGGGCATGTCATTTTCTGCGATATTTTGAAAATATGAATGCATTGCAGTTTTAAAAATATAGCACGAGGTTTGGACATAAGTGAGTTCAATTGGAAGAGGAAGTGAAAGTTTACGGCCATGAATGGCTTTATGTGAGTTGCGTGTTTCTTTTGTTCGTGTTGGGGGGCTGACTGGATTAATCATTTTTTTCTCTATGCACTTGACAAAAAATTGTGTCACCTTGCGAGAAGTGATTTCCAGGAACTGATGCGAAATTCGAAGGCTGCGTATCATTCCGAAATTCTGTGAAGTGCTGATGTATGCTAGCCCCAGAACTCCACATCTTACTGTCCTAAGTTCTTTAGAATACGCACTGAGGTCTTTTGCTTTGGAGTTGTTTATTCTGTATTCTCCACTTGCCTGCGACGGTGTTGAAAGAAGACAAGTATGTGCGCGGGTGTTCGCTTTGCTCTCGCTGCGTTTTTAGTTTGTGTCGTTTTGTATATTTCATTTACTATTACTTTCAGAGGCAGACGCGGATTTCACAACGGCCACGTAGATTTAGTGTTAAATGGATCGAAGTTTGAGCGTATGTACAGCCGATACGATTAAACCACGATTCAGAGATATTGTGATAAATTGGTGAGTACACGAATTGGGAATATGGAATTGCCATTTTGGAAGGCTGGTTAGTGTAATGAGCACCAGAAGCTGTTCTGAACACTTCTAAATGCTGTTTTTAAGTTGTAGATTTCCATCGGAAAAGATTGTTTTGCGGTCATTGTAGCATGTGTCCTGCAATATGTAATAAACAGGTCAGTTTAGATAACGTGTCGGTATAGTCAATAGCTCAGCGATTTGCTTACGTCATCAGCCCTAATTACATAAATTATCCCGCTGCTGCTGTGTGGTCAGATTAAATTGTCTTTTTGTTTTTTCCCTCAGCCCTATTTCTCGGATCACGGTAACTGCAGAGTCCAAAAGTTGTAAAATGTCCCGAAACTTCCACCCTCCTAGCAGGACGCGGATGTCCGCTGTCTTCCAGCCAGTATTCACTCTATCTTGTTTTATTTTCACTTTTACAAATAATCCAATCTGGCTCAGATAGGGCAACATACATCTCAAAGAGCCATGTTGTCTCTCCATAACCAAATACTCATAAATTCCCTCTTCAATTATCCTCTACAATAGTTTACCCACTACTGATGAAAGACTCACTGGTCTATACTTCCAACGAGTATGCTTATTATCTTGCTTCAACAAATGAATAATATTTTACCAACTTCTAATCTTCTAGTACTACTTCCGTGGCCAGGGAAGACACTAATATCCTGTCTAAAAGCTCATCAATGTCTTCGCTTCCATTCCCAAATCACCTGGACTATATCCCTTCCAGCACCAGGGAATCATCAATCACAGTATTTTTGATGAGTCCAGTGCATCCTCTCTCTTAGCGTCGGCATGTTGTAGCATAACTGCCTTCTTACGCTGTGTTCACTTTCATCGATGTGTTGTAAGAAGATTCACTGCCTCCTTGGATTCCAGGCACAGGTTTTCCACTTTTACCTCCGATCTGCCCACACTCTCTCCAGTCTCCTCCTGTTCTTCACAGTGCAACACGGCAAGGACTTCTCAACTCCCCTTCTAACTCTTCTAAGTCCATTATTAAACTCTCTCCTGTCTGCATTGTGACCTTCCATAACCCTTTCTGATCCTTTCTCCCTAAACCTTAAGTACCTTTCTTTCTTCCTTTTGACTTGTTCCAACTTTATTGTCACCCAGGGTTACCTTATGCTATCATCTTTGCCCTGCGACAATGAGACAAACCCTTACTGAACCCCAAGACAGTGCTCGCTAAGCAATCTCCACACATCTGTTTCGCATTTCCCAGAGTACGTCATTTCCCAATGTACGTTCCCAAATTTCTGACAGGTAGCACCATAATTCGCAGACTGCCAATTAAACACAATGAATGCTCGGTGGCCCTATCCATGTGCGAGGTAAGTCGAGGGCAGATCTGGCCTATTGCTCTGAAATGCTCATCCACCGAGAGATCTGTCACCTGATACGTTTCCTTTTCTAATATTAGATCCGGTATGGACTGTTCGATAGTCTGCCCATCTTCATATAGTGACATGAATCCCTCCTGGACACAACTGAGAAATTATGCCATACCTAGACCTTTTACCCTGGGGAGGTGCCAAAGAATATTCCGGAAGTTTTAGTGACGCTTGCCGATAACATGGCCTATGTCCAGTATCCGCTTCCTGATCTGCTCTTTACCGTTCCCATTGCACTTACTTGGTTCATCTGGTGGGGTTATCATGCTTCTGTGTTCGCCTCACACTCTATCAACAAACAAACGCGCCACGTTATCCTCCCTTTCTGCAGCTGTGATACTATCCCTGGTTTCCCATCGCCCTCCCTTTACACTCTGTTACCCGACCCTGTCCATTTTGAAACATCAAAAACCCGGAAATTCCTGAAGCCATCCCTAGCCTTGTGACAGTCGAGTGTCTGTGATAGTTCGGAACGTACTTTAATCAATGTTACAATCACGCCAGCAGCAATCAACGTTTGTATTGCTACCTACCTGAACTGTATGAAACAAGCAATCTTCCGCCAATTCTGCAATTTCCGGATGACCAGGCATATGATTGTTTGAATTTATGACATATTTGACAAACCTGGTAATTGCAAAACGGCTTTAATTGACAGCTCCGCTGACACAGATGGCCATTTAATGTAAACACATACGTCATTCCATTCCTCAGCTCTTCTCTGAATTTCCTCTGTGTCAGTGTATAGATACAAATATTGGTGCACATGCTGAACATTTGCAGCATGTACCCAATTTGCTGTAGGATGTATACCGGGGAACTCAAATATCTGTCCTCGTAAAAATAGTTTTGTTTTTGCCATTTCAGGGAATGGGCTACATGGGGCATCCAAAATAATATGAAATTAGCTGATATAGAAAACAGCAAAACCATCGATTTTCTGCGTTTTTCCACCTCGGCATCTTTCTGATTGTCGCCGCTGTGCCGAAGCCTTCTGCGGACTCTATTTGCCACAACGACATGCCTTACGGTTAACCCGTTAAACACCAGGATTAATCCGATTGGTAGTAATGGTGTTAAAATACTGTCCAGTAATTGGTATCCTCTCCACACGGGTGAAGTAGCGTATTCATATGTGACGGTGCACCGCCACGGCGTGTTGTCAATGATGACGTAAGGTTCAATGGCAAAGTATAACGGGACACATTTCCCACAGATCACTATAACCACGGTCGCGATAACGACCGTGGCTGTTCTCTCGGTGCAGTATCGCTCCCGCAGCTTTCGGCAGCATATTGCGATGAAGCGATCGAAGGTAAAACTGACCTTAAACCAAACAGAACAGTCCCTCGTCACAACCCGAAATACAAGTGTCAGTGCGCATACAGGAGTGATGAGCAGGGTTTTGGAATAAATGTAGATATTGTTGGTCTGATCCACTAAAGCAACAACGATAACCACCATCACATCCGCTGTTGCCATTCCAACCAAGTAACGGGTGATGCATTTGGAGAGTCCGCATTTTCCCCGAGAAAGGATCACGATCGCCGTTAAATTAACTGCATAAAATTTGGAAAGAAAATAGAAATATGGTCAGCTCCCTGAATGCCCCCATTCTACCGATGCTATGTCGGGTATGGTCTGTTTGGAAGTGGAAAGCGGGAATCCAGTGTGTGCGGTCTCGGTCGCTGCACTCCGGCTGGAGGACAATGACGGATGTGAGTGTCAGTGGATTGGCGACCTTCCCACAGTTTAGAGCGAGGCATCCGATTTCCACGACTCACGAACCGGTGATCAGTCGATCACTCCTGTAAACAATAGCATTTCCATTATTAGCTGTGAAATAGCTGATGGGATTGTTTGTAGCGGTGAAAAATTGGAGTCAGGGAGATATAAAGCACGAGTTCTCATTTACTGACTTACAGAAGAACAGACCTACGTGTCGCAAATAGACTGGACCGTCATTTAAATAAGCTTCCTCGTTGCTATAATGACGGAGTGCCTGCACTGATAGTGACTCGGACCTAGAAAAGCAGAGACCAGCATCACTTCAGAAAGCCTAGCGAGGTGAAATTATGAAACAATGTCAATATCGGCACGAACGTAATTGATAAAAGAAAAATCACTTCGATCAAATTATGAAAAAACGACAATATCGACACCAACTTAATTGAGAAAAGAAGAAAACATTGCAATCGAAATATGATAAATGAAAATAAAACTATTAGATGCCTGAATCCTCCATTCCGGAAACACGTTTCGGCCGATGGTGGCATCTGTGCTCAGTAACAGTGCGGATACCGCAGCAGAGTAACGACGGCACCATACATAAAGTAACCAGCTCCGGCATCTTACCGGGGACACCAACCGCTACAAGTTTGGGATAGAAAACGGCCGCGATGTGGTAAATCGCCGGATATCCCATATTCCGTCAGAAGCAGCGTTCAGTTGTACGGAGCGTTTCAGCTGCTTAGATGGACTGGTGATCGGTTTAGCAGACTTTTATTGAGGTGAGAGCAATTCCACTGAGGCAATTAGCGTGGCGATCACGTCAGGGACATTAGTGACACCTAACTGCACAAACACTTACGGTAAGCCTGTTTGTACTCACTCAATCCCCGTGTCCTGAATTTGACTCCTCAAGGGATTTTGCAATGTAAATCCTTTAAAACAGAATATGTTGTGCTTTTTTTCCATGTTATTTTCCATGATACCTGGCTTCAAATATTTAAATAAAGATATATTTTTTCATTGTTGCTTTTAAATCAGGCATTCAGCTTGAAGTCGATTTATTTTGATTATTTGACGGAGCACAGTCGCTTCTGAAATTGAGGGTAGGAGTTTGTTCCGGCTGGTGAAATGGAGAACACTTCTTCATCCAAGGGAAACATTCGTTCATTCTTTTCCTTCCTTCGTTCCTGTCATTCCGGGCGGTGTGAGTGATGGAAATCACAATGACAGCTGATATACGTTACAAAAAAATACACGACATATTCCTCCAAACATTTTAAAAGATCCACAGAGATATTCCAGAGACCTGTCGTCAAACAGGGACCGTGTCCTCGGGAGATTAGCGAGGGCTGAGGAGAGTTTGAAGAACAATGTTTTCCAGCGCACACACATGGGCCGTTTGGCAGGACAGTGAAGGACTTGTCCACCCCATACCCGTGACGTGCGATGCAGTCTGTTTAACTTTAAAGATATTCTCAGACCTGCCACAATTCTGCCACTATTTCTCCATCCATTCTCTGTTTGAACAAATATAGTAAGCAGAATCTATGATCAATCAGCAGGTACTCAGGCTGTTGGATCATTTGCCACGAAGTTGTATTTTTCTTTCCTGATTTACTGTCAGTTATATTGCCTTTCGAGCGTCACGATGAGTACGTGCAGAACAGCAGAAGTGTTCAAGCTCACCTGTAAATCACACTTCCTTCTGCTCTTGCAGTGCACCGCTCCGTGTCGATTGTGGCTCTCGTACCGATGAGCGGCCCTCGGCTTATTGGAGAAAGTCTCACCACTCTGTTTCCATTGTGGAACACGTACTAATGTGCGGCCCTCGGCTTATTGGAGAAAGTCTCACCACTCTGTTTCCATTGTGGAACTCGTACTAATGTGCGGACCTCGGTTGACCCGAGAAAGGATCACCTCTGCCTTCAAATTACTCTTCCCAAAGTGAGCAGTCCGTAACATTCTGGGTTGAACTCCATCTGTAACTTCTCAGCGTTGCTCTGCGTTCTGTCACTGTCCTGTTATAAATTCTGACTATCTTCTATACTATCCATAATCCCACCAACTTCCACATCATTGGAAATACAACAACTCACCGTTACACTTCCTTTTTCACATCATTTTTAAAGCACAAAAATCCGGGGGTCTCAGAACAGATCTCTGCACGACAACACTGGCGCCAACATCCAAATAGAAAACGCTCCATCCTCAACTATCCTCTGCCTTCCTGGGCGTCAGTCCGGAATCCGCAAGCCAACTTTTCCAGGATACCAAGTTTTCTAAAGTTCTGAAAGGTCCTACCATGTTTAACAGAAGGATGACAGTCACATCCTCACAGAGTTGAATCAAGCACGTGAGAGATGATCTTCCACTCTCAAAGCCACACTGATTCTTCCAAATCAGTTACTGCTTCTGGAAATTCTCGTAAATCCTGTAGCTACGAATGTTCTCCAATAATTTGCACGTTACTAAAGTAGTACTCACCGCTTCCCGCAGTCACCCAGGGATTCTGCCGACAACACAAGAAGGCGTATTTAACCTACTATTTATTTTTTCAAAAGTTCCAGTACAACCTCTCTCTTAACCTCGATATGTTGTCGCACGTCGGCCCGTTTAACGCTCTCCTCGCAAGTATCCCCCTTAACTGGTGAATACTGAATTAAAGTCTTCATTCATTCACCTGCCCTTCTTCCCCCGACCTCAGGGGCTTGTTTCATCTTCTATCCCAGACAGGTCATATACTTATTCCAGTCATCATTTTCTTCACATACAACTTAATAAAATAGTCTACTCGTTTATTTATTCTACCAAAGTGCATTCCTATGTACCTTCGGCATTGTATTCCATCTGCCATTTTTTTGCCATTCCCTAATCCGTGTGCCCTTCTTTCGCCTTCCTATGACCTCAATGGGATATGACCCTTATCAGTTTTTGTCCCAACCTTAAATCTGCCATAAGACCATCAACAACTTCATCGAAGTCATTGACATAGAACGCAAAAAAAGTGGTCCCAACCCCCGAGGTTGCTGGAAACGAAACATGGGTTAAAACCATTTTATCATGTTCTTAGAAGTACCTCGAATCTTCATCCTCAATAATAGTCTATAACGTTGTCCCAAACACTGGTCACCTTCACTCACATTGCCCCTGAGTAGAATATATTCTGCTTAAGAGAAAGAGATAAAATATATTGCAAAACAGTCGCCCCTCGGCCCGGTTTCTGAAACAAGGAACAACAAGAAGCGTTTGTTGTGGTTTGTTGGTCAGGCCAGGATATTCAACAATATTTTTGCACGATTTTTAATATATTGAATATGCATATATTTATTTGTATATGTATTTCCGTAATTATGTATTGATGCATATTCATTTTTATGTATGTGTGTATTTATTTGATCCTTGTTTGCTTGCTTATTTATCTATTTCTCTTCTATATTATGTATTGCATTGAACCTGATAATAAACCTGATTCTGATTCCGTAGTGACGAACTATGTGACGTATATAAAGCAAGGCTATGACACATCTTGGCCATTGCCGTGTCCGTCGCTCACCACTGGCTGGCTCTCCCCTCTTCAGAATAATTCACCGGTGTATTAGAGAGTTCTCGCTCCAGGTCAGCTCGTCGCCAGTCTCCGTCAGTCTCTTCCGTTCTCCTCAGCTCAGGTAAGATGTTTACTGAAGGAGGGGACTGAATCATAAGGCAGTTACATTTATAGTGAACAGGAACAGGGAAAGCAAGAGAGACGTGTGAGATCCCCGCAGCTGTGTGTCGTAACCATTGCAATTCATCCCATCGAGGTGCACTGTCATCAAATACACCATCACACTCATGTTCCATTATTTCCATTTTAATCACAATATTCCAATCTGCTCCGTTGGTTAAACCAGACCAAGATATCAGTGGCCTATTTATTAAACGACCTATCGTGAAAGGATATTACTCACAACACGCATAAGGAAGCGAGAAGCATATGACAGGAGAGCAGAAATAGTTGCATTTTTCAGCAGCACTGAGTCGGTCAGATCAGAGGTCATATTGGAATCATCGCTTTCCAGAGAGAAGGGACTTACAATCCCCAACGGATGCTCAGCATCTCCGTAGAAGTGGCGAAGAACTCCCCACTTCAACAGAGGCTTAGTGAAGTGTCAGAGTCTGATCACACGCGACGCGTGGGAACTGATTCATAACTCTGTCCAAAAGAGGAACTATGTGCGCTGCAGGCTCAGTGTGAGAAGTAACAAAGGAATTGCCCGGCTCTGGACAAACTGGATTACATTCCCTTGACACTGGGTCACTACGACAGCTGCAGTCGGGTGGCGAAGTCGACAAGTTGAACCCCTTGTCAGGGCCATGACATATGGAAACACTGCACTCTTGTCTTTGGTTGGTCCGCACCGTGTCTCACAGTGTCACTGGACAACTGGACGCTGACAGCACTGGACCGGTCTATATTCTAGTTCCTGTTATCAAATATCAGAAGTCTTCAAGCAGCATGCTATCAAAGTCATAAAGTTTATCTTTAATTTACGCCGTCTAATCAAAACAAATATTTATTGCGTGAACGAAGCGTGAAAGTGATTCCGGTCAGAACAGAGCTAAATGCAGCACAGAGGGGAAATGTTAATGCTATTTGTATCCCACGGGTTAATGAGGGACAGATTCCTATTAAACATGGTCTCTATCACCGAGTTATCAACAAGGAAGCGTACGCCGGTCAGTCTGGCCGGTGTGTGGATGATCGGCTCTTGTCGAAAGGATTTAAAACATGAGCGCAATGATGTCTGAAGCAGCGCTAAGACTCCACTTGAGAAGAAAGAAGCTGCATCCAAGTCAGTGACAAAGTATTAGCCACCTTATGACTGCACCGGAGTGAAAACAGAGTCAGTTTTCTGGAGAGTCAGAAGGATCAGCTGTTTTAGCTACAAAAGGAGATTGGTGAATGTCCGACGGGACTGTTCACCCAATGAGAAGCTTCTCGAAAAAAAAGCGCAGGAGGACAATCGTGCAATGGCAGAGATGGGATTCGAGGCCGCATCACCCAAGAGACTAGATCTAAATTAAGCGTTATAGACCTCCCGGCTGCACTACGCTGAGCAGACTACATCATGCTTTGCCTGCATTTCGATCCTTTGCAATTCAACATTGAAGTTCCACCCAAAAACAAATGGATAACAGGGTGGGAAAGTAACACGTGGAGGGACGGTGTCCGCGAGAGCCAGGGGGGTCGGAATGTGAGCGATCATGAAAATAATGAATGATGGCAGCCCGAATATAAATTCTTAACACGTACCATCGTAAAGATTGAGATGAATTGAGTTTGTGATTAGTTTGTGCCTTAAGCAATTTTCCGAATCAGGCAATAGTTGCATTTCGTCACACTGAAAGGGATCAAAGAGGCGTATTTTGGTGTCTGGCCTCATTCCTGAATTGAGTGAATTTAATCAACAGGACAACGGTGAAGGTGATGTGCAGTTCGAGTGCTCCAGCTATTTCTGAACCATGGTTTTAGGAACGGTTAGATCCGTGGCTTCAACTTGGGAGAAGACGGGGAGCTAAGGGGAATAGTCAAGCCGAGATCAGGCAAACAAACCACCTGTTCGGATATGATCAACAATGAGTAGCGAGACGAAGCGGGTTGAACAACAGAACCAAACGGAGAATATTCGCTGCTTCTGTGATAAAAAAAAACGAAAAATCGGGGGGTGGGGGGCGGTGGGGAGGGACCGGCCAGAAGTCGCAGAATTGCAACCTCGAAGTTTCCAGGGTTTCAAAATGAATGACAGTGAGCGGGTTTACATTGTATGTGAGGTATTTTCTGCAAGCTCTTGACGAAACCCTGTGGGAACATGTTATTTTTTTGTGTGATTAAAGAAGGATCTACTTCTTGTAAACTGAAATTGTATTCTTCAGACCAAATTCTAAGTTGCACCGTTTCCAGTTATATACATGCCATTTACTGGGTGGCTGACAAACACAAAATGAAATAGAACTTTCACAACTATAATGTCGCCCCTCACATCAGGGACAACGATCTAAACCACGCTTGCTATTGGAACTGTGAAGTTCCAACTCACAACATCAGCATTTCCCCACCGTGTACTGACATATATCTAGCACTACGGGGCCGTGCAGAGTCAGCACGCGGATTTAAATATCGGGAAAATTGCCTCCTCTCTCAGAGAGACAAGCAACAACTCTGGAAGCAGCGTAGGAAGGAGATATGAATAGTTGGCTGGAAGAATGACATACGTGCAAATACAGGTTAAAGTTTCTTCGGAAAACACCATGACGAAATCCGTAGTTGAGTAAATCACAGTTTGACCGCCTGATCCATGGAAGATTATATTTAGTGACAATAAAAACCTTCCCTTCACTCAAAGCGAACAGAGGCGGCACCAGAGCCGACCCCTACCGAAAGCCACTAATCAACTCTGTTCAGTCCCACTCCTTGCATTCTGCCATTCAGACAATCTTCCATTTATCATCGCATATGTCTGCAGTCAAGGTGTTTTATCTTGTTTAGAATTCTCGAGTGCGGCATCTAGTCAAAAGCGTTCTGAACATCCAAGTAAACAACATCCACTAGTTTCTTTTATGAAATTTGCCTTTTGATTTCATCAAAGAATTCCAACAGATTTACCTCGCTACATTTCCCCTTTCGAAACCATGGTAAAATCCGCCCTATTTTATCCTGAGTCTCCATGTACCAGAATTCTCAGCGTTAACAATGGAGCCCTACATCTTTCCAACCACTAAGGCCAGGTTATCCAGCGGATTATTTCCCGTCATTTAGCCACCTCTCTCCTCAGAGTGGAGTGGATTGACATTGGCTACTTTCTACTTCTTCAGACTATTCCAAAATCCAATGATTACTCAAACTCCACCGCTCATGCGGTTCTCAGACAGGTCTTTCGGAAAGCGCAGGCCGTTTCGGATCCAGAGCCCCATTTTCCCCGGTGCAATACTTCGCATCTGGCAGCAGATTGCGACAAACGGATCAAAAGTGAATGTAACAGAGAACAAGTCAGAACATCCTGGTCTCCTCCATCTGGTCCAGCTGATGTAGTGATTCTAATTTCACATTTCTCAGTCTCTCAGCACCTTCTCCTTCGTAATAACAACTACACTCACTTCTGTTAATGACATCCGCAAGCTGCTGTTGTCTTTCACGGTGCAGAATGATGGAAAATATTGAGTTTGTCGTTATTTCAAAGGCGAAGAGAGATTATACTAATTATTGCATTTATGGCCGTGTGGATGAAGTCCAGAGATTAAATAAACAATCCTTAATTAGTGTGTGGGTTGAGGAAGGGGCGAAAAAAATAATACTGGGTACAGTGTTAAGGGATGTGTGGGAAGGAGATTAAGGAATTACATTAAGTGAGGTATACAAGGGAAAGTGGATAAAGGAAAGTTTGGAATTCTATCGGTTCGGGTATCAATTCATGTCTGCTGTGAGGAACTGACATGATGCAGGAAGAGATATTAATGTGTGCACGGGAGCGAAGTGAGAGTGTTAATCGACGGCGAAATTAATTATTGTTTTCGAATGGAGGGCAGGGTGTGACAATACTCATTGGAGGTTAATGGGTGCACGGAGGGAGGGGATGTTTTCTGACAGAAGATATTAATCAGAGTGTGGAGGAAATTTAGACTGGGTTTGTAACACTAGTGTAGTAATCGTTGTGTAGAGCAAGAGGATGTTAGGGGATGAGGGATATTAACCGGAGTGTGGAGGAAGGTGAGAATAGGTTTGTAATAACGATGTAGTAATCATTGCGCAAAGGGAGGAGTGGTTGGTGTATGAGCAGGGATGTTAACGGTTGAATGGATGATTACATGATGCGGAATGAACTGGTGTGTGATGAGAGGGCAGACTCAGTTCTGATCATCAGTATGTCAGGCAATGAATGGAAATGAATTAACAGTCTACGAGTTTTATCATAGCCCTTCAGCAGGGCTGGAAAAGAAAGTAGTACTTGCCAGGATATTGAGGTTTGCAGGACAGGAGAAGAGGTATGAGGCCAGAGTGGAGATATGAGGAAGAGGGAAGGAATTAGTGTAAAATATCGGAAGTTAAAAGAGTCGGTGATACTTCTATTGGATTAGATGTTACTTACACAGATTATGAGGTGTAACCTATCCAAACTGAAAGTTGTCTCATTATGTCACAAGATAAGGCCATGGACAAGTACGTCGCAAAGGGAGTCGGCAGATGTACTGAAATAGTTGTCCTCTAAGAATTCCCGCTTTTTTTCTGCACAGAGCTGAGGCGCCCGATCAATTGTTAACAATTATTAATTGTTAATGATTAACAGTTTGCTTGCGGTCAGTATCTTCCTAAGCCTGGAAGTTCTTTTATTTTAACTCTCTTCACTGCATGCCATTTCTTTTCCTTTGATATTTTGTGATTTCGCATCAATCCTCTTCCGAATTGGAATTTTACATCAAAGGCATCGAGTTTAGTTTTACTTCAGCTGTTGGAAGACACGTCAGCCTTGTGTAGTATCGAATATTCAGTGTGTTGGAGCGAGTATAAATGAATGACCGTGGAGATTCATCAGATCAGAGATTCTTCAGCGAGATCGCGGGCTGGTGGAAGACAGGCTGAATCTCACTCAGCATTTTTGAAACATTTAACGGTTTTACAAAGATACTTTACATGATTATTGCCGTTATTGGTGATCCTGGTAAGAAAAAGAAGTGAACGAACAGTTTTGAGTGCGCGGTCTGTGGACTCGTTTAGTTTAGTTGCCGACAACGTTGTAAAAAGGCTGTCTGAGTGAAAGCAGAGCAGACATTGTGACAAAACCTGGTGTTGGTTCCGAAGTTCACTTTCATTTTAATAGTGGCCACGGCGAAAAATTAATCGGCAGTTGAAACAGACGTAGATTGGAAGACGGGAGACATAGATACATTTTGTGGATTCATGGCAAGCACTTTTGCTTTATCAATGCATCTCGCTGCTCAAATTAAACTCCAGTAATATAGCTTGTTCCGCATCCTTACGGGTAACTTGGTGTTATTCCGTATTCAAATATAAGGTTATTCTGCTGTCTTTGTGAAAAATTAATGTAAGTTTGAAGGGAATGCGGGAAGCAATCGCCGGCGAAGTTCTGGGGAGGAACGGTATACATCACTTGTATATTAGAGCCGGAACCACTGGGAATTTCGAAATTCAGATAAGGGTCATTGTGCGTTTTAGTGTTTGCATCCACGCCCTATTTTGTGAAGTGCAGAGGGAGTTCAGAGCCAACCCAGCCGAGTCCGCTGGAGGTCAGACATTCACGCAACACTCTGCTCTGGAACAGAGCTCTGTGAATATAAAAAGGGATAGCAAAAGCTTTTTTAGCTATGTGAAGAGAAAGAAGATAGTTAAGAACAATGTTGGCCCCCTGAAGAATGAATTGGGAGAAATTGTTATGGGAAACAGGGAAATGGCAACAGAATGTAATGCGTACTTTAGATCTGTCTTCACCAGGGAGGACACAAGCAATCTCCCAGATGTATGGATGGGCCAGGTTCATAAGATATCAGAGGAATTGAGACAGATTGACATTAGGAAAGAAACTGTGATGAGTAGACTGGTAGGACTGAAGGCTAATAAATCCCCGGGTCCAGATGGTCTGCATCCGAGGGTTCTAAAAGAGGTGGCTCAGGAAATTGCGGATGCATTGGTAATCATTTTCTAATGTTCCTTAGATTCAGGATCAGTTCCTGAAGATTGGAGAGTGGCTAATTAACATTAGCTAATTAACATCCCACTTTTCAAGAAGTGAAGGAAGGAGAAAACGGAGAACTATCGCCCTGTTAGCCTAACGTCAGTCGTGGGGAAGATGCTTGAGTCCATTATTAAGGACGAAATAGTGGCACATCTTGATGGCAGAAATAGGATTAGGCCGAGCCAGCATGGATTTACCAAGGGCAAATCATGCTTGACTAATCTGTTGGAGTTTTTTGAGGGTGTAACAAGGATGTTAGACGAGGGTAAGCCAGTGGATGTTGTGTACCTAGATTTTCAGAAGGCATTCGATAAGGTGCCACATAGGAGATTGGTGAGTAAAATCAGAGCTCATGGCATTGGGGGCAGGGTTTCAACATGGATAGAAAACTGGTTGGCAGATAGAAAGCAAAGGGTAGCAGTGAATGGGTGTTTCTCGGACTGGCTGGAGGTGACTAGCGGGGTACCACAGGGCTCTGTATTGGGACCACAGCTCTTTATGATTTATGTCAATGATTTAGATGAGGGCTTTGAAAACTATATCAGCAAGTTTGCTGACGATACTAAACTGGGTGGCAGTGTGACATGCGAAGAGGACGTTAGGAGAATACAGGGAGACTTGGATAGGCTGGGTGAGTGGGCAGATACTTGGCAGATGTCATTCAATGTGAATAAATGTGAAGTTATCCACTTTGGATGCAGGCACAAGAGGGCAGAATATTGTCTGAACGGAGTAGAGTTAGGTACGGGAGAAATACAAAGAGACCTAGGAATCCTAGTTCACCAGTCAATGAAGGTGAATGAGCAAGTGCAACAGGCAGTGAAGAGGGCAAATGGAATGTTGGCCTTTATTACAAGGGGAATTGAGTACAAGAGCAAGGATGTCCTTTTGCATTTGTACAGGGCCCTGGTGAGACCACACCTGGAATATTGTGTACAGTTTTGCTCTCCAGGTTTAAGGAAGGATATTCTGGCAGTTGAGGAAGTGCAGCGTAGATTCACTAGGTTGATTCCTGGGATGGCAGGGCTGTCTTACGCAGAGAGAATGGAGAAATTGGGCTTGTACACGCTGGAATTGAGGAGATTGAGAGGGGATCTGATTGAAACGTTTAAGATAATTAAAGGATTTGATTGGATTGAGGCAGGAAATATGTTCCAGATGTTGGGAGAGTCCAGTACCAGAGGGCATGGATTGAGAATAAGAGGTCAGTTATTTAAAACAGAGTTGAGGAAGAGCTTCTTCTCCCAGAGAGTTGTGGAGGTGTGGAATGCACTGCCTCGGAAGACAGTGGAGGCCAATTCTCTAGATGCTTTCAAGAAGGAGCTAGATAGATATCTGATGGATAGGGGAATCAAAGGATATGGGGACAAGGCAGGGACTGGGTATTGATAGTGAATGATCAGCCATGATCTCAGAATGGAGGTGCAGACTCGAGGGGCGGAATGGTCTACTTCTGCACCTATTGTCTATTGTCTATTGTCTATTAATTAACATCGAAGCATTTGGAATAATGCCGCAGTTCCTTGGAGCAAACCCGAGGGAGGGGAGGCAGATATTTTGAAACAATTACATTATATTTTCTTAAGAAATTGGATGGTTTAAGCATTCTCGTCTGAAATACTTGAAACTTCGATGGGTCAGTCCGTGTATTTAAAAACGAGAATGAGAATTTTCTCATCGGATTCCTTGATGTGGTCTGCTCGATACGCGCCCAAGAATAGCAGCAGATCTTTAAAGAAGCGCGTCAAGTGGGACTTCTGGTGGCGTTTGAGAAACGGGGGAGTCGCAGAAGAGACTAAGGCATGAACTTGGGGGAAATAAATTTGATTCGAACTCTAAACTTTATAAATTGACGAAGCAGAGAGAATGTTGCTTCATGAACACATGTCCAGCTGAACACATCAGAAGTTTTCTCAGATATGTTACCTACAAAAATGGACAACTGCTTCTGTCATTTTACAAATCCGCTGTGCAACTTGGTGCTTCCTTAGTCTAATATACTTTCTAAACAGGGTCACAGACAACACTTGTTTTGTAGAGGAGGCCAAACATTTTAATTCCGATAGCTTTTCCCGTTCCGACATGTCGGACGGTGCTCTTCTCCTGTACCAAAATGAGGAGCAAGAACTTATACACAGTCTGTTTAGCATCCAAACTAATGACGTTAATATAGATTTCGCCTTTCGTTTAGGAAAAAGATAATAAACCTGCTTCTTCCCTCTTCTTCTATTCCCCACACTTTTCCGCTTCACACCTGCTTATCATTTCCCCCGGGACACCTCCCTCCGATATCTATCCTATGGCCGTTACTCCTGTCCTATCAGAATTCTTCGTCACCAGACCGTTATCTTTCCGACTAACCTGACTTCAGCTGTTACCTTCTAGTTATTGTACCCTCCATTCACCTTTCATAACCCCAGCGTCTTTCCCCTTCCCTTCCAGTCCAGAACAAGACTCTAGGCCCGAAACTTCGAACTTCTATTCATATGTATAAATAGGTGTTGTAGACCAGCTAGCTGCCTGCAACATTTTGTATGTGTTCTTTTACTGACAGCTGATGTTCTTCAAAACCAGTCTCCTGCCTAGTCAGAGTAAGAGCTAGCCCCATTATCCATCTCTATCTTCAATAAACATAATGAGTTAGCTTCCAAGGTCCTCTTTGAAAACACATTCCACAGGTACAACACTCCCATGTCTCAAGAATCTTCATCCTGTCTGAGATCTAATGGACGAGGCTTCAGTCCGAGGCTGTTCTGGCAAATCTGTCGTTCTCCTTTCAGTATCCGGCAGGTTTCAATAAAATCCGTCTTCATTATTCTTGCAGTCCAATCCCGTCTTAATTTTCCCATGTACTCGCAGATCCAAGTACCCATTATCATTGTAACATTTAATGAGTATTGCAATTAGGTTTATCATTGCTGACATATGTACGTTGTCAAAATTGTTTCTTTGCGGAAATATTGCAGTGTAAGATATCAGGTTACCCAAGTTCCCAAAAACAAATAAATAGTTGAAAATTAAATATGTAAGTGTTGCGCATGAGTTCATTGTCCATTCAGAAGTCTGAGTGTGTAGAGATGAAACGGTTCTTAGAACGCCGATTGTCGATCTGTAACTCCCATCCGATGGCGATAACGAGACGAGAGCATGACCTGCATGGTGAGAATACTTATTGTTGAATGCCGCCTACATCAGACGGTCAATTGAAGATAACTTTGATGGCGGAGAATATTGTGCGAATGATGAAACATTGTAAACACTCTATAAGTAATTACGATCTTGTGATTTACAGAATATCAGGATGTGAGCGTGATGAACCCGGCTCAACAGGCTCGGAGCAGTCTTGATGGGCCGATTGGTCTACTTCTGCTCCTATATTTATGGTCTAACGTTCTGTAAATACACGCGATCCTCTCACTCACAGACATCATGTCAGGACGTAGCCGTGCTGAAACAGGGTAAACTCTCTGTAAATAATTGCGATGTTGCCATTTAAACATGTCTTATCAGGTTGAGCCGTGCTGAAAGAGGGTAAACACTCTGTAAATACTTGCGATGCTCTCATTTAAACATGACATTTCGGGTTGAGCCGTGCTGAAACAGGGTAAACAGTCTATTAGTACTTGCAATCCTGTCATTTACAGAATATCAGTGTGTGACGAGATCCGTGAGAACACACTCCGCCATACATCTGTGTATATTTTTAAGAACCTTCAGTGACTGAACAAATCTGCTCCGGCTGCTAATGAAGTAGGGAGGTGGAGTTGCTGGCGTACCTTCCTCGAAGGCGCGTCATCATATTGTTGGGCCCAGATAAACCATTTGAGATGCTCACGCCCAGCAACCTAAAGTTGCTCACTCTTCCCACAACAGACCACTGTATGAGAACCGGTGTATTCCCTCTCGTTTCCCGAATCCGGAATTAATTCCTTCTTTCTCCTGACCTTGTTAGCGAAGCTACTGATGTGACAGCATTCGCCCTGCAGACCGTGATTCGGCTGGGAAACAATAGGTGGGATTCTGGGGGGTAGGGTGACGGATCATTCATCTCTAAGGGCCTGTTCTGCGCCACATCTCTAACTAATTGAAAGTAAAATCTCCTGCCTTCTTCCAGTAACTATTGACACCCTTACAAGTCAAGATTTTTAAGCAAAATCCGCTTTAACTAAACTCAATGATTTGGCATCAACATTTCATGTGGTAATGGATTCCACGTATTCAGCATTGCTCTACTAAAGAACTGTATTGGTATTCCGGTGCTGGAGAGGAAGGGATCTGATAGGAGAGAAGACAATACGGTGACATAAGGGAAGGGGGAGGAGTAACATAGGGAGTTGATGGACAGGTAAGGGGATGAGGTGAGAGAGGGAAACGGGAATGGGGATGGCAAGGTGGGCGGGTAAAATAATGGAAATTTGATAAATCGATGATCTTGCCATCCGTTTGGAGTCTATCCAGACGGAATATATCTTTGCTCCTCCATACTGTGTGGCCTCACCACAGCAGCAGAAGTGGCTACGGACTAACAAATCCTTCTTTATATATTCTGATTGCAAGATCTATAACCGGGGCAATTTCCAGAGTGAAAAAGAGCAGCACAATGACAGGAGAGCTTTGGTCCATCTTGATAAACCCATGGGGTTTAGGAATGCACAGGCTCAACAATAACCAACATGAAAGCGAGAGATCCGCCTTAGAGTGTTCAAAACAGCACTCACAGTCTTCTCGGATCGTCATTCCTTCGTCTTTCAGATTTCGCAATTTCGTGTCAAGCTATCCATACATCATCACAATTGGGATTTTACTCGAATTACGTCATGTTTATCTTTACCCCAGCTGTTGGAAGACACATCAGCCTTGTGTGGTATTGAATATTCAACGAGCTGGAGCGAGTATAAATGAATGACCGTGGAGATTCATCAGCTCAGAGTTTCTTCAGCGAGATCTCTGGCAGCCAGAAGTCAGGCTGAATCTCTCACAGCATGCTTCAAACATTGTACAGTGTGAGAAAGATATATTACATGATCATTGCCGTTATTGGCGTTCCAGGTAAGAACAGGGGCGATCTTAGGTTTGTAGTTCTGTGCGTTCTGTTGCTGAGATGCCGGTGTATCAGTGAGTGTGGTGCAGACATTGTGTCAAAACTCTGCGTTCGTTCAGAAGTTCCCTTTCAGTTTAATCCATCATTCGGCTGAAAATAAATCGGCTGCTGAAACAGAAGTAAGCAGGAAGATCGATGAGATAGACTTATTTTGTGGATCCATTGTTTTCGGTCGAAAGTTCCCTTGCAGTTTACAGAGTCAACCGACAGTTGAATGAAAAGAACAATCGAGAATCGGAAAGATGGATTCATTCTGTCGATTCATGACAGACAGTTTTAAATTACCATTGCAAAGCCGCTGTCAGAGTAAACTCCGATAATCCAGCGAGCTCGTCAACTTTTCCCTGCTGCTTACTTTTATTACCTATCAATAACGAAACATGTTTTCATGGTATTCTATTCCAAGAAACTACTGCAAATTGAAAGGGGAGACGGTAAACGAATCGCTTTTGAGATTCAGGGGAGCGTGGTAGACATCACTTGTAATGTGTACTCCGAACGATTATAAAGTCAAACCGGACTCTGTGTGCGTTTTATTGTCGCAGGACTTGTGTCCAGGGCCTGTTATCCCTGGAGTTAAGAGCCAATCCAGCGGTGTCAGTTGGGGGTCAAATGGGATAAGGTTCCTTCGATACACCGGTTTGAATCAATAAACTGCTGTAATTTGGAGCAACCCCGAAAGAGGCAGATGTTTGTAAGTATTGCCTTTGATGTATTAAGCACTCACGTGCAAAATACTTAACAGAAAGTTCGGCAAGTCATTCAGAATCCTTTAGAGGTAAATTTTGAGCATTCTGATCGGATTATTTGAGAAAACTCAGCCAAAGGCAGTTACTGAATTTAAAAGACGTGACCCAAGCGTGGACCTGTTGGCGAGTGACAAATCGGGAGTCTAGGAGGACGCAGTGAAAATCATTTCGCTTTGAACTTTGTAAATTCTGGAGCGTGAAATTTGCCAGAACATCGGTGGCAGGATCGCGGCAATCACCACAGCTAAGAAATTTGCCGAGGTCCAAAACCTGACGGAGGAAACTTACATTGCTTTCTCGAAAGTAAGGAGGCATGGGATCCAAGAGGACATTGCTTTGTGGATCCAGAACTGCCTTGCCCACAGAAGACAAAGAGTGGTTGTGGATGGGTCATATTCTGCATGGAGGTTGGTGACCAGTGGTGTGCCTCGGGAATCGGTTCCAGGACCTCTACTCTTTGTGATTTTTATAAATGACCTGGATGAGGAAGTCGAGGAAAGGGTTTGAAAATTTGTTAATGACACAATGGTTGGGGGCGTTCTGGATAGGGTGGAGGGCTGTCAGAGGTTACAGCGGGACATTAATCGGATGAAAAGCTGGTCTGAGAAGTGGTAGATGGAGTTCAACCTAGATAAATGTTATGTCGTTTTTATTGGTAGATCAAATATGAAGGCAAATTATAGCATGAATGGTAAGACTCGGCAGTGTGGAGGATCGGGGGATCTTGGGGTCTAAGACCATTGGACACTCAAAGTTGCTGCGCAGGTTGACGCTGCTGTTAGAAGGCGTACGGTGTATTGGCCTTCATCAATCGTGGAATTGTGTTTAAGAGCCAAGAGGTAATGTTGCAGCTATATGGGAACCTGGTCAGATCCCACTTGGAGTACTGTGCTCAAATCTAGTCGCCTCACTGCAGGAAGAAAGTGGAACCACAGGAAGGGTATAGAGGAGATTTAAAAAGATGTTGCTTGGATTGGGCAGAATGCCTTATGAGAATAGGTTGTGTAACTCGGCCTTTTCGCCTTGTAGCGATGGAGGATGAGAGATGACATGATAGAGGTGTATAAGATGATGAGAAGCATTGATCTGTGGATAGTCAGAAGTTTTTTTTTCAAAGGCTAAAATGGCTAGCACGGGAGGGCGCAGTTTTAAGGTGCTTAGAAGCAGGTACGGAGGAGATTTCAGGGGTAAGTCATTTAGGCAGAGAGTAGTGAGTGCGTGGAATAGGCTGCAAGCAGTGGTGCTGGAAGCGGAAATGATAGGGTCTTTTAACAGACTCTTGGATGGGTACATGCAGCTCAGAAAAATAGCTATGGGTAAGTCCAGGTAGTTCTAAGGTAAGGACGTGTTCGTTACAACTTTGCGGGTCGAAGGGGCTGTATTGTGCTGTAGGTTTTCTATGTTTCTATGATTCCAAAGCGCCTTGGCGATCATTTCACAATACGTCCTTTCCAAACTCTGTTCTTCTCCCAGTACAGAATACCGCACCGTTTCACCCGACATGCATTTTCTTGTGAAGTATTTGTGAATTCGCCTTTACACCTTTTAAACCTCCCGAAATGAGTTGCCTGAAGAATTTGATTGTTCTCATTTTCTAAATTACCTCTGCTCAGGGAGCGGCGAGACAGTAGTTCACTTATTCTTTTTTCTGTTCCCCCAGTGAATTTAGTGGCGATTGTGATCCTCTCCCGGGGCAAGTGCGGCCTCTCCACCTGCACCACGCGCTATCTGGTAACCATGGCAACGGCGGATCTACTGACCATTATCTTTCGTGTAATATTGTGGCGGATCAGTTATTATTACTTCCCCGGTACATTCCTGGACATTACCCCCGTGTGCAGTGTGATCTCTGCCGTGGCAACGGCAGCCACAGACTATTCTGTCTGGTTTACTGTTAGTTTTACGTTTGACCGATTTGTCGCGATATGCTGCCAGAAGCGGAGAGCAAAGTATTGCAACGGGAAAACTGCGGCTGTGGTTTTGTCAACAGCCGGAGTTCTGTTCTGTTTACATAATGTGCCCCACTTGTTTATATATCATCCGACGAAACTGATTGACAATATTCCTTGGGACTGTATTCCAAAGCCAGACGCCTATACAGATCTAGGGTGGGTGGGATATAGATGGTTATCTACCGTTCTAACTCCATTACTCCCGTTCGTGTTAATACTCCTGCTCAACGCTCAGACAGTCAGACACATTTTAGTGACAAGTCGCGTCCGTAAGGGGCTGAGGGGTCAGAGCAAGGTGGAGAACTGCAGTGACCCGGAGATGGAGAGCAGGAGGAGGTCTGTGATCTTACTTCTCACCATCTCCGGAAGCTTCATCATCCTGTGGTCGGTGAATGTTGCCGAATTCCTTTATTACATCATCGCCGGACGGGATCCAAATAATTACAACGATTCGGAATACATATTTCAACAATCCGGAGAGATGCTGATGATATTAAGTTGCTGCACAAACACGTTTATTTACGGGGTAACTCAGTCCAAGTTCAGAGAGCAGTTCATCAGCGCAACGAAATATCCGCTCGTGTCAATTAATCAACTAATTAATAAATAAACAATCTATCTAAGTTTTTCTCATAGGCGGTCACAGGGTTTTACATTTTAAGAATACAGACTGCCGGTCATCAGAAAACCTGGCAGCAGCGAGAATACGATTTCAGAGACACAACGCCGGAACTGAGACTTCGGCAACGGCAGCCGCGACATCCACCGCCAAACAATTGTTAAACTCATCCTGCCTTCTAGTTATTTTCATAATATGCCGGCTCGTCACCGCTGAGCCACTTTCAACAGTAAATCTCGCACTAGTTCAGAGCCCGAGAGAGACACAGTAGGAGAACAGGGACTCAAGCAACCGCAGCTACGAGCTCCACCTCGAACCAGTTGTTACATTCATCCTGCCTTCTAGCTATTTTCATAATATCCCGGCTCGTCATCGCTGAGCCACTTTCAACAGTAAATCCCGCACTCCAGCGTAAATGTTCATCGGCCCAGAGCCGTTGCTTCTCGGTGACAGAGAGGGAACAGAACATCTGTCGGAAACTCTGCCGTCACGATCAGATCCGGCTGAATTCGCATTGAGCGTCCCGGAGTTCAGCTCGGGTCTGGTCGATGGTCGCAATGAAAGACAGCGCAGGAAAGAGATTTAGCGGATTACATCCAGTATTGTCACGTCGGTCAACACTCTATGAGCAGACAACGAGCACCTTTATGTGGATCCTATCTTCAATTGGCAAGTTTACTTGTGTCCAGTGGGTTGGTATCAATGTTGTGATTTGTTCAACTGTACAGGGAATTGGTTGACAAAGTCTAATTATTATCTGCAGAACGTCTGTTTCTAAAACTGTCTTGCTGGACATTGTGAGGAACGCGTCTATCTTCCTCATCTTCCTAGGTGTTAATCAGGACATAACGAAGAATTTTAATGAACGCAACACGATGGAAACTGTCAAGTGCAGTTTTGGGCGAAGTCTCAATGGTTAATTTATACTGTGAAATCGCATGGGTTAGCACCACTAAACAACAGGGTATAGGGACAGAACTGGTCCTTTCGTTCAATCGAGTTCTCCCTGCTCTGCCTCTCCCTGCTCTGTCCCTCAACCCCAATCTCCTTTCATCTCCCAGAATCGTTTAACCTTTTTCTTCACTATATCCAATGACTTCGTATCTCCATCTCCCATTGCATCAAATGCAAGTGCTCCTGAAATTAATGCACATATTGCATTTGCCTACGTCACTACCGAGGTGACCTCCAGCTTAGCCCTCAGGGAATCCAGAACAAGACTCATATGTCCATTAACGTCTCGTATTTCTGAATTTTCTCCCCATTCAGACACCTTTGAATACATTAATCGTTTGTTACAAAGTTCACACACCACACCTCCATACGTTGTATTCCACCGCCACTTTGCCCACGTTGTCGAACTGACCCCTTCCCAGCGACATTACTTGCCTCTGCAGGCATAGCCTGTCTATCTGAATCCCATCCATAACCCGACTCTCCAATGTTGTAAAACTCATCTCCCAGTAGTCCACTGGCTTGTCGCTGATTTCCTTGTGTAAAGACAGAAATTTAGCTTTTTTCGGCCTTTCGATACAGTACATTTTGATAAGGAGGGCACAAAGATCTCTGTCAAATTTACAAGAATCCCTGCTCCTGATTCCCATAATATCCTGTGATGAAGATGGCCGGGATCAGAGAACATTAATTGCGAACTCCAACACTTCATCCGTTCCACTGTTGATGTGCACTGTCCTATCCAGTGAACTCACAGACTATGTCTGTCTCACTAGTAGACATAGATGAAATGCATTCATTTAATACTCCAATCATTCCCTGTAGTTATACACAGAGCTCACAGTTAAGGCTAACGATGTCTATTCCACACCCATGTTCCATACCAAAGCTCGAAATTACTATTTACCCCAAATATACAATGCACGCATATAAAGTTCTGTGCAAAAGTCAGCGGCATATTCATGTGGCTAGGGTGCCTGAGACCTTGCATAGTCCTGTATTTGTTAACGTGGAGAGGAGAGCGAGATTATAAATTTTCCTTTCTAGTCATTCCCTCTGCCTTTCCAGTCCTGATGAAGGATCTCGGCCCGAAGCGTCGACTGCGTATTTCCATCCATAGATTATATCTGACCTGCTGAACTCCCACTGCACATTGGCGTGTATCTCTAGCGTCTGAAGTATCTCTTGTGTCCTTGTAAATCTGTCTGGAACAAAGCATGGTGGGAACGGGCAAGGTGGAGCGCTCCGGGAGGGAGGGGTGTAGGACAGGCGGCAGAATATTAGTGCCAGGAGGAGGGAGGGAGGGGCTACGCAGTGCTGACATACCTAGCCTTGATACACTAGGCAAGGACATTTGATTACAAACAATTTGTTTATTGATCTTTGCAAAATGTCTGCCCGGTTTTGGCTGCTCCATCCCTCTCCTTTCCCTTTCCCCAATCTCCAAAAGCCTGGTCCAATAAGATTGCACAATTCCCGGCGGATTAATGAATTGAGCAGAAAGTAAGATACAGTAATTGTGAGACATTAATTATGTGACTTCCTGCATCAAAATACTTTGTACATAAATAATATTATTTCCGTGTTTCTGAACTCCAACCACGTTGTAGCAACTGCTGAGCAGTTACTTGGAAGAAGTGAGACAGGTGACACATTTAATTACCGAGATTATAGATTAGTGGGAGGCGGAACATGGCCTGGATATTACCTCACACAGTTAGCAACATTACTTTGGCTGTTTCCTACGAGTTCCCTCCCACTCTTGTGGATCGAGTACAACTGGTACGTGTAGCTGACCAAGCAGGCAGAAACACCGCCTGCTAGTTGCTTCAGTCATAAGCATTAGAGTGAAACACAAAAGAAAGTTAACTGTCATCACGTCTTACATTTAACACTGTACCTGTCCTTCGCTTTAGTTAAACCTCTTTTAATGACATGCATAACAGAAGGCATTTGATAAGGTCCCACATAGGAGATTGGTGGGTAAAATGAAAGCTCATGGCATTGGGGGGAAGACATTGACATGGATAGAAAACGGGCTGGCAGATAGAAAGCAAAGGGTAGGGTTTCTCGGAATGGCAGGTGGTGACTAGTGGGGTGCCACAGGGCTCGGTATTGGGACCACGGCAGTTTACGATTTATGTCAACGATTTAGATGAAGGCATTGAGAATAACATCAGCAAGTTTGCTGATGATAACAAGCTGGGTGGCAGTGTGACATGTCATGAGGATGTTAGGAGAATTCAGGGTGACTTGGATAGGCTGAGTGAGTTGGCAGATACTTGGCAGATGACATTTAATGTGAGTCAGTGTGAGGTTATCCACTTTGGGAGTAAGAACAGGAAGGCAGATTATTTTCTGAACGGTGTAAAATAAGGAAAGGGAGAAATACAAAGAGATCTAGGAGTCCTTGTTCATCAGTCACTAAAGGTGAATGAGCAAGTATAACAGGCAGTGAAGAAGGCTAATGGAATGTTGGCCTTTATTACAAAGAAAATTGAGTACAAGAGCAAGGAAATCCTCTTGCATTTGTACAGAGCCCTGGTGAGACCACACCTGGAGTATTGTGTACAGTTTTGGTCTCCAGGGTTAAGGAAGGACATCCTGGCTGTAGAGGAAATGCAGCGTAGATTCACAAGGTTAATTCCTGGGATGTCAGGACTGTCTTACGCAGAGAGGCTAGAGAGACTGGGCTTGTCCAGGCTGGAATTAAGGAGATTGAGAGGGGATCTGATTGCAACATATAAGAGTATTAAGGGATTGGACAAGATAGAGACAGGAAATATGTTCCAGATGCTGGGAGAGTCCAGTACCAGACGGCATGTTTTGAGAATAAGGGACATTTGGACATTTAGGACAGAGTTAAGGAAAAACGTCTTCTCCCAGAGAGTTGTGGGGGTCTGGAATGCACTGTCTGGGAAGGCAGTGAGGGACAATGCACTGCATGCTTTCAAGAAGGAGCTAGATAGGTATCTTATGGAAAGGGGAATCAATGGATATGGGGACAAGGCAGGAACCGGATGTTGATAGTAGATGATCAGTCATGATCTCAAAATGGAGGTGCAGGCTCGAAGGGCCGAATGGTCTACTTCTGCACCAATTGTCTATTGTCTATTAACAGAACTCGTGCAATCAGTTCATAGTTGTGCACACTTTTGTGGAAAACCCCAGTGCCAAGACTGCTTCAAGGAAACAATGTCATTCACTTACTGGTTTCTAAAATAATGTACACGCAGGCAAACAGCAAGGGGAACACCCTTTGCGTTCTCTACAGTACTATCGGATTATTATTATTAGTAGTAGTAGTAGCGGTAGTGGTAGTGGTGGTAGTACTGAGTAAATCTTCACTTTTTCTCAGCTCAAGCTGATAAAAGCTCAGGTACGGGCATGGCCAAGCTCACTCATTTCTGAAATGCTATGAACTTTCGGACTGTTCTAGTGGTGTTCATTATTGTGGCTTTTAGGAGATTGACAGAAATGTAGTAGTGTCGGCCTAATTGTTTAATGCGACAGTGTTGTGACATTGCGATGAAACTAGATTTAGACATTAATACTGGGGCAATGTGTTCCCTGTTCATGTAGCATAATTTTCTCGTTCATCAGCATATCTATGGTGTTTTTCACTTATTGATTTATGGATGTCGTGTAGGTTTCCAATGACTCTCTGTTACTTTTTATGTTCGAGACCGACATCGCGGACCGACATCGCGGATTGGTCTTTCTGTCATAATGGACTGACCGTAATGTAATCGTAGGACTCCGATTCTAAAACTGGATCAGGATTCCATTGATAGCAACCTTTTATAAGTCAGCTTTTTAAAACAAGACTAAGGTGAATGATGCTTGCTGCTTGATCTTGCCCGTGTAAGTAGTCAGATTAAGTTAAACTGCTGCAAGATCCTGTAATGTGCTCGATTGTCTCTGGTGTCGCTTGTTAGTTTCTCTATTTGTTATCTTGAATTTGTTGATTTTTTTCTGTATTTTATGTTGTTTTTGTGTTAACCACATTGCGTTGTTTTGCCACAAGAGGTCTCCAACTCTGCGCTACGCTTTCGACATTTCCTTGGTGACATCGACTCTGCACAGATGGTGGGGATTGTCTTCCCTGGAGGGTCCTGCTCTTCTGTTGGTTAACTCTTCCTTCTGCAGTGATGATTTTATTACTTCTGTTAGTTGCGCTTTAATTTAAGTTTAGCCGTGTGGTCTATATATCACAATTCTATAAGCTCGGGTCGATTGTTAAATCCTGTTCTTGTTATTGCAAATGGTCATTCGATGTTTTGGTGTCATTTGCGACATGGCGACATTTGCGGACTGAAAATAGCACTTCTTCGGATTGTGCCCAACGTTCATGCCAACGACATATATCATCATATGACGTGTGTGTGTTTTTGTTTTTGGTGATACTTGAAGCTAATCTGTGAACAGGAATGAGTGCAGAAGAGATTTAAAAAAAAACGGTGCAGAGGGTAGGACGACAGAGAAACGGATAGAGTTTGAGCAAGTTTGAGAGTCTATTTCTTTTTTGCATTCCAGATTTGAGTTGCACCACCAACTAGATAATATATTGAAATCGGAAATCGAAAGGAGGAAAAGAACCGGAGGTGTGGGGTCGGATTATTGGAGAGAGTACTTTCTTAGTTATACATTAAGAAAGTGGCCCGACTATGAGGAACGGATCGGAACGCTTCAGGATTGTGGGTGCAGGACCCAGGAGGATGTGTTGTGCAGTTAATAATATAATAGCAACGCAGTTATAATGGATAAAATATATGATAAAGCGATGCAATCTCTTCCCTCGCTTCCCTGAGTAGCCTGGGGTACATCTCGTCTGGTCCCTGTGACTTATCCAAATCGATACTTTTCAAAAGCTCCATCACATCCTGTTTCTTAATATCTATAGGTTCAGGCCTTTCAGTCCGCTGTAAGTCATCCCTACAATAGAAAATAACCTTTCCCGTAGTGAATGCTGAATCAAGGTATTCGTTAAATACCTCTGCTATCTCCTCCGGTTCTATACACACTTCTGCAGTGTCACACTTGATTGGTCATATTCTCTGACGTCCTATCCGCTTTCTCTTCACATTGTTACAGAATCCCTTGGAAATCTCCTTAAGCCTGTCCGCCAAGGCCTTCTCATGTCCCCTTCTGACTCTCCTAATTTCCTTCCTAACCTCCTTCTTGCTAGTTCTTCGAGATATTTTTCCCAACATTTCTTATGTTGTTCCCAGACGTATGGTTGGGCCAAGGACATGGGGTAACAGAGGAAATGAAACAGATTGTCATTAGGAAGGAAACGTTGATGAGTAGACTGATGGGACTGAAAGCTGACAAATCTCTAGGTCCAGATGGTCTGCATCCTAGGGTACTGAAGGAGATGGCCGAGGAAATTGCGGATGCATTGGTAATCATTTTTCAATATTCCTTAGATTCAGGTTCAGTTCCTGAGGATTGGAGAATGGTTAATGTTACCCCGCTTTTTAAGAACGGAGGGAGGGTGAAAACAGAGAAATATCTGTCAGCCTAACATCAGTAGTGGGGAATATGCTAGAGTCCATTATTAACGATGAAATAGTGGCATATCTAGATAGCAATGATAGGACTGGGCCGAGCCAGCATGGACTTACCAAGGATAAATCATGCTTGACTAATCTGTTGGAGTTTTTCGAGGATGTAACCAGTAAGATAGACGGGGGAGATCCAGTGGATGTAGTGTACCTCGATTTTCAGAAGGCATTGTATAAGGTTTCACATAGGAGATTGGTGGGTCAAAGCAAAGCTCAGGGCTTGGATGACATGGATAAAAAATCTGGTGGCGGATAAAAGCAAAGGGTAGTGGTGAATGGGTGTTTCTCGGAATGGCAGGTGGTGACTACTGGGGTGCCATAGGGCTCGGTATTGGGACCACAGCTGATTACGATTTACGTCACCGATTCAGATGAATGTATTCAGAGCAATATTGGCAAATTTGCTGATGTTAATAAGCTGGATGGCAGTGTGACATATGAGGAGGATGTTAGGAGAATTCAGGGCGACTTGAATAGGCTGGGTGAGTGGGCAGATATTTGGCAGATCACGTTTAATGTGAATAAGTGTGAATTTATCCACTTTGAGAGTAAGAACAGGAAGGCAGATTATTGCCTGAGTGGTGTAAAGTTAGGTAAGGGAGAAATACAAAGAGATCAAGGAGTCCTTGTTCATCAGTCATTGAAGGTGAATGAGCAAGTGCAGCAGGCAGTGAAGAAGGCTAATGGAATGTTGGCCTTTATTACAAAGGAAATTGAGTACACGAGCAAGGAAATCCTCTTGCATTTGTGCAGGGCCCTGGTGAGACCACACCTGGAGTATTGTGAACAGTTTTGGTCTCCAGTGTTAAGGAAGGACATCCTGTCTGTAGAGGAAGTGCAGCGTTGATTCACAAGGTTAATTCCTGGGATGTCCCGACTGACTTACACAGAGAGGTTAGAGAGACTGGGCTTGTACAGGCTGGAATTAAGGAGAATGAGAGGGGATCTGATTGCAACATATAAGATTATTAAGGGATTGGACAAGATAGAGGCAGGAAATATGTTCCAGATGCTTGGAGAGTCCAGTACCAGAGGGCATGTTTTGAGAATAAGGGGTAGGTCATTTACGACAGAGTTAAGGAAAAAAACTTCTTCTACCAGAGAGTCGTGGGGGCCTAGAATGCACTGCCTCGGAAGCCCGTGAGGGCCAATTCTCTGGATGCTTTCAAGAAGGAGCTGGATAGATATCCTATGGATAGGGGAATCAAGGGATATGGGGACAAGGCAGGAACCAGGTATTGAGAGTAGTTGATCAGCCATGATGTCAGAATGGCGGTGCAGGCTCGCAGGGTCGAATGGTCTACTTCACCTATTGTCTATTGTTTATTGTCTATTGTATGGTTTCATTTTCTTCTTGACTAGATTTAAACCGCCATGATACACCATGGCTCCTGTACCCTACCATACATTCCCTGTCTCTTTGGAACTTTCATATGCAGAACTCCACCTAAATATACCCTGAACGTCTGCCAAATTTCTTCCGTACATTTTCCTGAGAACATCTGCTCCCATTTTAAGATTCCTTGTTCCTGCCTGATAGCCTCATATCTCCCTTTATTCCAATTAAACGCTTTCTTAACTTCTCTGTTCCTGTCCCTCTCCACTACTATGGTAAAGGAGATAGAATTATGATCTCCCTCTCTGAGAGATCTAACACCTAACCAGGTTCATTTTGCAATACCAGATCAGGTACACCATCTCCTTCTGTAAGCTTATCTGCATATTATGTCAAGAAATTTTCCTGAACACAGCTAACAAACTCCACCCCATCTAAAACCTTTGATCCAGGGAGGTGTCAATCAACATTTGGGAAATTAAAAACTCCCACCACGACAACCCTGTTATTTTTACACATTTCCAGAATCTGTCTTCCTATCTGCTCCGTGAGCTTCCTTTTACTATTGGGTGGTCCAGAAGATAACTCCATTGGTGTTATTGATCCCTTCCTTTTCCTAACTTCCACCCACAGAGACTCTGTAGACAGCAGCTTCCTGATTTCCTCCTTTTCTGCAGCCGTGACACTATCTCTGATCAGTAGTGACAAACCCCCACCTCTGTTGCCTCCCTCCCATTCCGTCCTGAAACATCTAACGGCTAGCACTCGATGGAGCTATTCCTGCCCCTAAGCCATCCAAGTCTCTGTAATGGCCACAACCTCATATTTCCAAGCTCTGAGATCATAATACTAAGTTCGTAATACTGGCTGCATTAAAATAGACACATCTCAAACCATCTGAGCGCGTCCTTTCTCTATCACCTGCTTATCTTCTCTCTCGTAATGTCTACAAGCATTCTCTGTTTGTAAGCCATCAGCCTCTTCTCCCGTCTCTTCAGTTCCGTTCCCACCCCCAGCAATTCCAGTTTAAACTCTCCGCAGCAGCCTTTGCAAACAAGTGGATTGCCATTCGGGTGGCAGTCCACCTGATGTCAGTGGTCGCAGACGAAGCACTTCCCGGATGGTAACAGCTGGAATAGATTATGGTTAGGGTGATCCTACGGGCCATTTCTATACAACTGTCCTTGGAAATGTCCTGAGACGTGGGATGTTCACAGATGCGCTGGGCTGTCCACACTACTCTCTGCAGAGTCCTGCGATTGAGGCAAGTGCAGTTCCCATACCAGGCAGTGATGCAGCCAGTCAGGATGCTCTCAATTGTGCCCCGGCAGCAAGTTCTTAGGATTTCGGTGTCCATACCACAACCGTCTGAGGTGAAAAAGGCGCTGTTGTGCCTTTTCAACTTCACAGCCGGTGTCTGCAGACCACGTGAGGTCATCGGCGAAGTGGATGCCGAGGAAATTAAAACTATTTACCCTCTAAGCCCCAGATTTATTCATGTCAATAGGAGTTAGCCCGTCTCCATTCCTCCGGTAATCAACAATCAGCTCCTTTGTTTTTGCGGCACGGAGGGAGAGGTTGTTTACCTGACGTCACTGTGTCAGAGAGATAACTTCTTCCCTGTAGGACACTTCGTTATTTTTTGAGATCAGTCCAATCAACATAGTATCGTCGGCAAATTTAATTAACAGATTGGAGCTGTGGGTGGCGATACAGTCATAGATATACAGGGAGTAAGGGAGGGGTCTCAGTACATGGCCCTGAGGGGCTCCTGTGATGAAAGTCAGTGGGGTAGAGGAGAGGGAGCCCATTCTTACAACCTGCTGGCGATCTAAGAGACAGGGTCAAGGACCTCTGAGCTTCCTGTCGAGGCTGGGGGGTGGGGGATTATGGTGTTGAATACTGAACTGTCGTCCAAGAATAGCATTATAGCATTCTCACATAAGCATTCTTCTTCTCCAGATATGTAAGGACGGTGTGTAGAGCAGTGTCTATTGTGCCGTCTGTCGATCGGTTGTGTCGGTAGGCAAATCATAAGGGGTCCAGCACCCTCCTTTCGTAAAACGGTTACATACACTAATCAGACAGGCCCGTGTCAGTTACCAAGTAATCTCAATGCCCCGCTCTGTCCCCACAAGCTCGTGTCATTCCCCATACCCATCCTATTGCCTCACTCTCTGTCCACTACCCCGTGTCAGCGTCTAAGTTAATCACTCTACACGCTCTCGTCCCACAGCTCTGTGTCAGTTTCAGAAGTAATTAACTGTGTAAATGGAATTATGAAGTTATTAGGCTGAAACATCAAAGCATAAATCGGAAATGTATATGTCCTGAAAAATGCACAACGAAAATGTGTAAAGTATTTTCGGCTGCACTTACATGGGGTTCTGGACAGGTTTGCCCCATTCAGACAGGGAATAGATGGTAGGATGAAGGAACCATGGTTGACCAGAGATGTGAAACATCTGGTCAAGAAGAAGAAAGAAGCTTTAGGAAGCTGAGCTCAGGATTAGAAAGCAAGGATCAGACATGACTGTAGATGTACAAAGTCGCCGGGGACAAACTGAAGAATGGGATTAAGATGGCTAGAAACATCTACAGGAGGTCTGCAGTGGCTTTAAGGAAAACCCCAAGCCATTGGAGATGTATGTGAAGAAAAAGATGACTAGAGTGATTGTAGGACTGGTCGGGGATACATGATGAAACAAGCCCCCGAGGCCGGGGGATGTGCAGGTCCTGAAAGAAGACTTCAGTTCAGTATTCACCAGTGAGAGGGACATTTGTGTGAAAAGCGTTAAACGGGTCGATGTGCGACAACATACCAAGGTTAGGACAGGGGATGTACCGTACGTTTGAAGAATAAAACATTAGGATAGATAAGTACTCTTGTGTGGTCGGGAGAATTCCTCGGTGACTGCGGGAAGCGGTGAGTTCTACTTCACTGACGGGTAATTATTGGGGAACATTCTTAAAAACAGGATTTACGAGAATTTCCAGAATCAGTAACTGATTTGGGAGAATCATTGTGGCTTTGTGAGAGGCAGATCATCTCTCAAGAGCCTGGTTCAATTCTGTGAGAAAGTGACGGTCATCTTTCGGTTAAACATGGTAGGATCCTTCAGAACGTTAGGAGACTTGGTATCCTGGAAAAGCTGGCTTGTGGATTCAGGACGGATGCCCAAGAAGGCAGAAGATAGTTGTGGATAGAGCATTTTCTCCCTGGATGCTGGAACCTGTGATGTCCTGCAGAGATCTGTTCTGAGACCCCCCCGGATTTTTGTGCTTTAAAAATGATGTGATTAAGGAAGTGGAAAAGCGGTTTATTATATTTGCAATGACGTGGATAGTATAGAAGGTAGTCACAGATTACAACAGGGCAGTGACAGGACGCAGAAGAGCGCTGGGAAGTTACAGATGGTGCTCAACCCGGAACGTTACGGAGTGATTCACGTTGGAAGGATGAATTTGAAGGCTGAGGTGATAATTTCTGGAGTTAACCGAGGGCCGCACATTAGTACGAGTTCCACAATGTAAACAGAGTGATGGGACTCTCTCCAATAAGCCGAGGGCCGCTCAACGCTACGAGAACCACAATCGGCACGGAGCGGTGCACTGCAGGAGAAGAAGGAAGTGTGATTGACAGGTGAGCTTGACCACATCCGGTGTTGTGCCAGACTCATAGTGACGCTCGAAAGGCAATATACCTGACAGTAAATCAGGAAAAAAAAATACAATTTCATGGAAAATAATAGAACAGAATGGGAACCTGTGGATTGTTCACAGATTTCACTTGCTATCTCTGTTCAAAGAGAGAATGGATGGAAAAATTATGACAGTTTTGATTGAATTGTGGCAGTTTTGTGAATATCTTTCAAGTTAAACAAACTGTATCGCACCCTCGCTAACTGTTCTATAATTTCCTTTCTTCTGCCTCCCTTCCTTCTTAAAGATTGGGGAGACATTTGCAACTTCCTAGTTTGGCAAAAAGATTCCAAAATCGAGACAATCTTGAAAGGTGATTACTGATTTTTTAAGAGAAACATGAGGGGACAGTGAGAATGTGGAATATGCCGCCTGAGTTTGTGGCACGGTCGATTTTCAACATTTCAGAGAAGTTCTGATCGGTATATGGATGGGAGGGAATGGATGACTGTTGTCCCGTTAGAGGTTGCTGGAACTACGCAGACTAATGGTTTGGCACAGACTAGACTGGCCAAAAGGCATTTTCCTGTGTTGTCATGTTCCGTGTCTCTAATGACTTCACAAACTCTTCAACTACCTCTTTCTGAACCCTGAAGTGTACATCATCTGGTCCAGGAGTCTTATCTACCCCCAGGCGTTCAAGCCGCCAAAGCACATTTTCACATTAGTAATGGCATCTATACTCACTTCTGTCCACGATACTCTTGAATTATTGGCTTTTTATTTTGAAAAAGAAGATGATATGTCAGAGTAAGAAGTGTAGTGGGCAGAAGAGGAAGAACAACAGGGAAGTACTTCATCCGTGAAACTGGGAGAAGGGGAGGTGTTGATTAAAAAGTACCTTCCCAGGATATGTTTTTCTTAATGAAACCAGAATTGAGCACTGCATGCCGGCATGTGTAAAACTAATATAAAATTTACCCCATTCAGACAGGGGAAGGACTGCAGGGTGAAGGAACCATGGTTGACAAGAGACGTGATAAACCTGGTCCAGAGAAACAAAGAAGCTTCAGGAAGCTGACCTCAGGATTAGAAAACAGGGATCAGGCATGACTGCAGATTTAGAAATTGGCCGGGGACAAAATGAAGAACGGAATTAGGAGAACTAGAGACGTCTACAGTAGGTCTGAAGTAACTTTCAGGAAAACAAGCCTTTCTAGATGTATGTGAAGAAAAAGATGACTAGAGTGAGTGTAGGACCGGTCGAGGACAGAAGGTGAAACAAACCTCTGAACTCGCGGGAAGAAGGGCAGGTCCTGAATGAATTCTTCAGTTCAGTGTTCACCAGTGAGAGGGATATTTGTGAGGAGAGCGCTAAACAGGCCGATATGCGACAGCATGTCGAGGTTAAGAGAGAGAGAATGTACTAGAGCTTTTGAAAAAAGCATTAGGATAGGTAAGTCCTCGTGTGGTCGGAAGAAAGCCTGGGTGACTGCGGGAAGCGGTGAGTCCTACTTCAGTGACGGGCAAATTATTGGAGAACATTCTTAGACACAGGATTTACGAGAGCCTCCAGAAGCAGTAACTGATTTGGGAGAATCAGTATGGCTTTGTGAAGGGCAAATCATTTCTCACCTCCCTGGTTCAATTCTATGAGGATCTGACGGTCATCCTTCGGTTAACCATGGTTGGACCTTTGAGAACGTTAGAAAACTTGGTACCCTGTAAAAGTTGGCTTGTGGATTCAGAACTGACTCCCAAGCAGGCAGAGGGTAGTTGTGGGTCGAGCGTTTTCTCCCTGGATGTTGGTGCCAGTGGTGTCCTGTGAGATCTGTTCTGAGACCCCCGGATTTTTGTGCTTTATAAATGATGTGAATAAGTAAGTGGAACGGTGAATTATTGTATTTGCAATAATGTGGAAGTTGGTGGAATCATGGCTCGTGCTGAAGAGAGTCAGAGTTTACAACAGGACAGTGACAGGACGCAGAGCAGAGCTGAAAAGTTACAGACGGAGTTCAATGCGGAAGATTACTAGTGATTCACTTTGGAAGGATGAATTTGAGGCAGAGAGGTGATACATTCTCGAGTCAACCGAGGGCCGCTCATTAGTACGAGTTCCACAATGGAAACAGAGTGATGAGACATTCTCTAGTACGCCGAGGCCAGCTCATCGGTACCAGAACCACAATCGGCACGGAGCGGTGCGCTGCAGGAGCAGGAAGAAATGTGATTGGCAGGTGAGCTTGAACACATCCGCTATTCTGCACATACTCACAGTGAAGCTCGAAAGGCAATATACCTGACAGTAAATCAGGAGGAAGAAAAGACAACTTGTGGCAAATAATAGAACAGCCCGGGAACCTGCGGAGGATTCTCAGATTTGACTTATCACTTTTGTTCAAACAGAGAATGGATGGAGAAATAGTGGTAGAATTGTGGCAGGTGTGAGCATAACTTTAAATTTAAATCGCCTCCATGGCAAGTCACGGGAATGGGGTGGTCAAGTCCTTCACTGGCAGAGGTCAGATTCCTGCCAAACGGCCCATGTGTGCGCTGGAAAACATTGTTCTTCAAACTGTCCACAGCCCTCGCTAATTTCCGGAAGACACTCTGCCTCTTTGATAACAGGTCTCCGAAATATCGCTGTGGATCTTTAAAGTGTTTGCAAGAATTTGTGCACTGCATTTTATTGTAACACATGTCAGCTATCGCAGTGATTTCCATCACTCAAAACCCCGGAATGACTGGTATGAACGAACGAAAAGATGAACGAAAGTTCCCCTGTAATAAAGAAGTGTTCTCTATTTCACCCGCCAGAACAAACTCCTTCCCTCAATTTCAGAAGCGAATGTGCACGGTCAAAGGTTACAAAGTAGATTGACTTCAAGATGAATGCCTGTTTTAAAAGAACAATGATATAACAATATGCTGTTTTAATAGCTGAAGCCGGTATCATGGAAAATAACAGTGAAAAATATATCATATTTTATTTTATAGTAATAGACTCCCTTGATGAGTCAAATTCATGACACAGGGACAGGGTAAGTATAAATAGTTTAAGATAAGTGTTTGTGCATTTGGTTGTCACTAATGCCCCTGACGTGATAGCCACGCTAATTGCCTCAGTGGAATTGCTCTCACCTCAAAAAAAGTCTGCTAAACCGATCACCAGTCCAGCTGAGCAGCTGTAAGGCTCCGTACAACTGAACGCTGCTTCTGACGGAATATGGGATATCCGGCGATTTACTACATCGCGGCAATTTTCTATCCCACACTTGTAGCGGTTGGTGTACCCGGTAAGATGTCGGAGCTGGTTACATTATGTACGGTGCCGTCGTTACTCTGCTGCGGTATCCGCACTGTTACTGAGCACAGATACTACCGTCGGTGGAAACGTGTTTCCGGAATGGAGGATTCAAGCATCTGGTTGTTTTATTTTCATTTTTCGTACTTCGATCGCAGTGTTTTTTTCTCTTGTTAATTACGTTAGTGTCGATATCGTCACTCTTTCATAATTTCACCTCGCTAGTCTTTCTGAAGTGATGCCGGTCTCTGCTTTTCTATGTCCGTTTCTCTATCAGTGCAGACACTTCGACATTATAACAACGCGGCAGCTTACTTAAATGACGGTCCAGTCTATTTTCGACACGTAGGTCATTTCTTCTGTAAGTCAATAAATGAGAACTCGTGCTTTATATCTCCTTGACTGCACTACAAACAAGGCTACAAACAATCCCTTCAGCTATTTCACCTCTAATAACGGAAATGGTGTTGTTTACAGCAGCGATCGACTGCTCACCGGTCCGTGAGTCGTGGAACTCGGATGCCTCGCTCTAAACTGTGGGAAGGTCGCCAATCCACTGACACTCACATCCGTCATTGTCCTCCAGCCGGAGTGCAGCGACCGAGACCGCACACACTGGATTCCCGCTTTCCACTTCCAAACAGACCATACGCGACATAGCATCGGTAGAATGGGGGCATTCAGGGAGCTGACCATATTTCTACTATGTTTCCAAATTTCTTGCAGTTAACTTAACGGCGATTGTGATCCTTTCTCGGGGAAAATGCGGACTCTCCAAATGCATCACCCGTTACCTGGTTGGAATGGCAACAGCGGATCTGATGGTGGTTATCGTTGCTGCTTTAGTGGAACAGACCAACTGTATCTACATTTATTCCAGATCCCTGCTCATCACTCCTGTATGCGCTCTGACACTTGTATTTCGGGTCGCAGCGACAGATTGTTCTGTTTGGTTCACGGTCATGTTTACCTTCGATCGCTTCATCGCAATATGTTGCCGAAAGCTGCGGGAGCGATACTGCACCGAGAGAACAGCGATGGTGGTTATCGTGACCGTGGCTATAGTGAGCTGCGAGAGATGTGTCCCGTTATACTTCGGCCTTGAACCTTACGTCATCATTGACAACACGCCGTGGCGGTGCACCACCACATATGAATACGCTACTTCACCCGTGTGGTAAGGATATGCAATACTGGACAGTATTTTAACACCAATGATACCAATCGGCTTAATCCTGGTGTTTAACGGGTTAACCGTAAGACATATCGTTGTGGCAAATAGAGTCCGCAGAAAGTTTCGGCACAGCAGCGACAATCAGAAAGATGCCGAGGTGGAAAAACGCAGAAAATCGATAATTTTGTTGTTTTCTATATCAGCTAATTTCATATTACTTTGGATGCCCAATGTAGCCCATACCCTGAAATGACAAACGGAAAACTATTTTTACAAGGACAGATATTTGAGTTCCCCGGTATACATCCTACAGCAATTTGGGTTCATGTTGCAAATTCTCAGCGTGTTCACCAGCACTTATATCTATACACTGACACAGAGGAAATTCAGAGAAGAGCTGAGGAATGGAATGACATATGTTTTTACATTAAATGTCCATCTGTGTAGATAACGCCCGCCTCTAAAGGCAATTCAGCGAATTTTCAAATAAAGCCGTTTTACAATGAACAGGCTTGGCAAATATGTCATTAATTCAAACAATCATATCCCTGGTCAACCGGGAATTGTAGAATTTGCGGAGGATTGCTGACTTCACACAGTTCAGGTAGGTAGCAATACAAACGCTCAATGCTGCTGGCCTGATTGTTACATTGGTTAAAGTATGTTCCGAACTATCACAGACACTCGACTGTCACAAGAGCAAGAATGGCTTCAGAACTTTACGGGCTTTATGTTTTTTTTTAATGGACAGCGTCGGGTAAAAGAGTGTAAAGTGAGCGCGATGCCAAACAGGTGTAGCCCCCTGGCTATCCTCAGGCTTGCTCAGATCGCTTTCTTTTAGGGGGAGCAGCCTTTGGCCCCGCCAATCTGGCTAATCAGCGTGGATAGTTGCTGTGTGATGTCCCCACTCCCCCCCCCCAAATCATAGACAGTACACCATGTGCGATTAAATGATAGCACTTTCTAGATCTTACTGGAACTATGTACTAAACAGAGATCCAATATAAAAGGAAAAGTAAAAGGCGCCAAACTTATCAAGTCCAACCACTTCTTGCACGACCGTTGGAGCCAGTTTACGACGTCTTCTTGCCACCATTCGATCCCCTCCAACCTCCTCGACCCGCCGCCTGGGACCAACAACTGTGCTCGAGCAGAAGCTCCACACGAATAAGTCCTCATCTACTCACCTCGACGAAAACCTGGGCATCCGACCACCGCTCGGGGTCCGTTCCGTCGCCCAGCTTACAGCATCGCGTCTTCTCTCTCTAAACCCTTCGCGCCGACTCCCCAAAAGCCCATCAACACTAGCCTACAGCCCCACAAGAAAGAATAACACCTATCCCAATTGGTTAACAAATTAATCCAATTCTCGTTATCAGTAACTATAATCCAAACAAGCTGCGGGAGAACCCACTCTCTCACCAGTTAACATAACAAAGAAGCGTTTTTACTTTTAGCATAACTAAGAAGCCATTTTATTAGCCTTAGCTGTAACATAAAATTAGAAAACACTTCCACAAGGGGTTGTGGAATCGCCGCTGCAGAAAGGGAGGGGAACGTGGAGCATGGGTTTGCTAATTGACTGTGAGACTAACACAGAAACATGAAGAGCGCGATCACCTCATTTGGAGTTTTCTATAGAGTCGCACATTCCCTCCTAATTCATAGCGTCTATACTCACATCTGTCCCCACACTGGCGGTTTTGGCCTTTTTGGGGGAAACAAAGATGATAATTCAGAGTAAGAAGTGCAGGAGAGCCAGAAAGAAGCTTTACAAGTTGGTAAGTCATTCGTGAAAGAGTGAGAGTGGAAGAGGTGAAATAAAAACAATCTCCTAAGGATATACTTACTTTAACAAAGCCAGGATGCAGCACTCCATGCCGGAATATGTAAAACTAATAAGAACTACACACCACTAAACTTAAATGAAAGTACAACCCAGAAATCTGAACAAAAATAGTCACTATAAAAGATAAAATTAACTACTCATGTCCCAATATAGAAGACATCCCCGCGATTTGGGCAGAAAAGTTCCTAGCAAACTGAGAAATGAGTGCGCTTCGCCATGCCCGTACGTGAAGTTTTACCAGCTGGAGCTGAGAAACGATAAAATAATAATATTATATTTTGAGAAACTCTCTATAGGCGGACGATCACTCCTTCATCAAAGGCAGAACAATTAATTTAAATAGCTGAGCTATTTTCTAGATCTAAACATGAACTTTGGACGGGATAAGTCCAGAGCAAAAAAACATGGAAGCTGCGATAGAGCTGGTCTGGATAGAGAGAATCCTGCACAGGGACTCCCAAGTCCTTTTGCACATCGTGTTTTTTGTAATTTTCTCTCTGTTTAGAAAATATTCTACTCTTTTATTTTTTTTTTTCGAAGTGCATGACACTTCCCCACTGTATTCCATCTGCAAGACTTTGCCCATTTCTCCAGACGTCGATATGCTTTTGCAGCCTCGCTACGTCCTCAAAGCTGCCTGACCCTCCAATTACCATGGTATCATCCGCAAACTTTGCAGTAAAGTAATCAATTCTGGCATCAAGTCATTGCCATACAACATAAAAAAAATAGTTTCAACACAGATCCCTGTGGAACTCCACTGGTCACCGGTAGGTACCCCTTATTTCTATTATTTCCCTCCGGCAAATCAGCCACTGCTTTATGCATGCAAAAATCTTTCCTGTAATATTATTGGCTCATGTCTGGCACCTTGTCAACGACCTTCTGAAGCTCCAGGCGCACATCAGCAACCGATTGTCCTTCGTATATCTTGCTTGTTAATTCTTCTATACATTGAAAAGATTTCAACACGCTTGTGAGACAAGAATTTCCCTCGAGGAAAACATACTGAAAATGGCCGATTTTACCATGAGCCTCAAATACACTGAAAACACGTCCTCAAAATTTGACTCCAATATCTTCCCAACCAGTGAGGTCAGACTAACTGGCCTATAATTCGGTTCTTCTACCTCTCTATCTACTTGAAGGGTGAAGTGGTATTTCCAACATTCCTGTCTTCCAGCAGCATACCAGAATACTTTAATTCTTGAAAAATCATCACTAAATCTCCACACTGATCTGATCTCCACCCGGATCTGGACCGTACCTTCCAAATATCCAGACCTGGATTGCACTACCTTACTTTCCCTTTTCTATTTTCTAATTATGATTTAAAATTTATTTTTTTATTATATTTACTTCGATTTGTACTTCAGGGAGCGCGAAGCACTAAGTCAGATATCGCTGTGATGATTGTACGCTGTAGTATCAATTGTTTGGTGACAATAAGGCAAAGTAAATAAAGTAAGTGCACTCTCTTTAGCCACCTCTTTCGGAACTCTAAGGTCTACATCATTTGGTCCAGGTTGTAAACTTAAATTCACCGGACCAAATAACCACAGCAGAAAACAGATCATTATTTATCTTTTCACCGAGCTCCGCCGGCGAGGGAACTTTGCCCGACATCAAGGGGAGAAGCGTCTCATCCCTCTGGCGGTACAAACAAGTTCACTACTCGAAATCCAGAATGGTTACAATTTATAAGGCCACCGATAAAAAAGAACAATCAGTTCGATAGACATTCCAGCTACTCAAATAGAGCAAAACTTAATAACTTAGATAAGAGACTGTACCAAATTTAATCTTTAACTAAGAAAGGAACGTCCTGTCTTATCTCCAACAGCAACCACCTTTTGTCGAACCCAAAAGGTGTGAAAAGTCAGGAGACGAGTTTTGTGGATCTATGTGTGCTTCAACCCTTATTTCGCTCCAAAGAAGCAGCTGAGAGACATCATCGTAAACATGCCGTCGCCATTCACAGATCAGAATACACAGTCGGTACTCAACCTTGAGCTTTAACCCTTATCTCGCTCCAAAGAAGCAGCTTAGATACATCATCGTAAACATGCAGTCGCCATTCAGAAATCAGAATACACAGTCGGTACTCAACGTTAACTAATTATTTACAGGAATCTGAGAATACCCCAATTCGTTTAAAACTATCATTCCCTCCTTTTTTATTATTTGATGACAAAATATAAAGTAATCTATTAGGTTTACAACAAACTATAAGAGGATTAATATATCTTATAAGAAATACTATGGTTATAATTAAAATTATTATCACAGCTATATACAGAACCATTCCCCAGAAGTCTCCGAAATGTTAACAGACCATGGCCAGGTTGCCTGACCATCGGTAAGCCCAAGCATCTTTTCTCCAATTCCCTTAATTTCCTGGATTTCCCGAGTGATAAGCTGAGACAGATATGTAATAATAGAAGCCTTATCTGGAATATAAGTACAGCATTCCTTTCCTATGCTGTGTTTCCTATGTGTTGCAATTAAATAAAGGAGACTACGGAGCCATGAGGGAAGAGCTGGCCAAAGTTGAATGGGCGGATGCCCTGGCAGGAAAGACAGTGGATCAGCAGTGGCAGATATTCTTGGGGATAATACAAAAGATGCAAAAGCAGTTCATTCCAATGAGAAGGAAGGATTCAAAGAGGGGGAAGGGTCCACAGTGCTTGACAAAGGAAGTCAGAGATTGTATAGTATTAAAGAAAAAGAAGTATGACAGGGCTAAGATGAGTGGGAATACAGATGTTTGGGAAAGTTTTAAGGAACAGCAGATCTTAACTAAAAAAACAATACGGAGAGAAAAAATCAGGTATGAGCTCAGTCTAGCCAGGAATATAAAAGGGGATAGCAAAAGCTTTTTTCGCTATGTGAATAGAAAGAAGATAGTTAAGAACAATGTTGGCCCCTTGAAGAATGAATTGGGAGAAATTGTTATGGGAAACAGGGAAATGGCAACAGAATTTAATGCGTACATTAGATCTGCCTTCACCAGGGAGGACACAAGCAATCTCCCAGATGTTCCGATGGGCCAGGGTCATAAGATATCGGTGGAATTGAAACGGATTGACATTAGGAAAGAAACTGTGATGAGTAGACTGATAGGACTGAAGGCTAATAAATCCCCGGGTCCAGATGGTCTGCATCCGAGGGTTCTAAAAGAGGTGGCTCAGGAAATTGCGGATGCATTGGTATTCATTTTCCAATGTTCCTTAGATTCAGGATCAGTTCCTGAAGATTGGAGAGTGGCTAATGTTATCCCACTTTTCAAGAAGGGAGGGAAGGAGAAAACGGAGGACTATAGCCTAACGTCAGTCGTGGGGAAGATGCTTGAGTCCATTATTAAGGACAAAATAGTAGCAGATCTTGATGGCAGTAATAGGATTAGGCCGAGCAAGCATGGATTTACCAAGGGCAAATCATGCTTGACTAATCTGTTGGAGTTTATTGAGGGTGTAACAAGGATGTTAGACGAGGGTAAGCCAGTGGATGTTGTATACCTAGATTTTCAGAAGGCATTCGATAAGGTGCCACATAGGAGATTGGTGAGTAAAATCAGAGCTCATGGCATTGAGGGCAGGGTTTCAACATGGATAGAAAACTGGTTGGCAGATAGAAAGCAAAGGTAGCAGCGAATGGGTGTTTCTCGGACTGGCTGGAGGTGACAAGTGGGGTAAAAACAGGGCTCTGTATTGGGACCACAGCTCTTTACGATTTATGTCAACGATTTAGATGAGGGCATTGAAAACTATATCAGCAAGTTTGCTGACGATACTAAACTGGGTGGCAGTGTGACATGCAAAGAGGACGTTAGAAGAATACAGAGAGACTTGGATAGGCTGGGTGAGTGGGCAGATACTTGGCAGATGTCATTCAATGTGAATAAATGTGAAGGTATCCACTTTGGAAGCAGCAACAGGAGTGCAGAGTATTGTCTGAACGGTGTAGAGTTAGGTAAGGGAGAAATGCAAAGAGAGCTAGGTGTCCTAGTCCATCAGTCAATGAAGGTGAATGAACAAGTGCAACAGGCATTGAAGAGGGCAAATGGAATGTTGGCCTTTATTACAAGGGGAATTGAGTACAAGAGCAAGGATGTCCTTTTGCATTTGTACAGGGCCCTGGTGAGACCACACCTGGAATATTGTGTACAGTTTTGGTCTCCAGGTTTAAGGAAGGACATTCTGGCAATTGAGGAAGTGCAGCGTAGATTCACTAGGTTGATTCCTGGGATGGCAGGGCTGTCTTACGCAGAGAGATTGGAGAGATTGGGCTTGTACACGCTGGAATTGAGGAGATTGAGAGGGTATCTGATTGAAACGTTTTAGATAATTAAAGGATTTAATAGGATTGAGGCAGGAAATATGTTCCAGATGTTGGGAGAGTCCAGTACCAGAGGGCATGGATTGAGAATAAGAGGTCAGTTATTTAAATCAGAGTTGAGGAAAAACCTCTTCTCCCGGAGAGTTGTGGAGGTGTGGAATGCACTGCCTCGGAAGACGGTGGAGGCCAATTCTCTGGATACTTTCAAGAAGGAGCTAGATAGATATCTACTGGATAGGGGAATCAAGGGATATGGGGACAAGGCAGGGACTGGGTATTGATAGTGAATGATCAGCCATGATCTCAGAATAGCGTTGCAGACTCGAGGGGCCGAATGGTCTACTTCTGCACCTATTGTCTATTGTCTATTGTCTATGACAACCCTTTCTCTGCTAGCAATAAATCCAATGCCATCCCAGTCTGTAAAGCTACTATCCTCAGAGCTACTATTTCAGTAGTTAAATCCTTAATCTGGGTCTCGACATCGGTAAAACCCGAGAAGTACTGTTCGCCAACTCCTCTGGTACAGCTGTCAACCTGATCTCTTCTCTCGAATTTCGGGCTGTCTCATGCAAAGGAAATACTCTCGTCCAAAATCTCTCACTTTCTCTAATTCATCTTTTATTTCCTTCTAGCTCCGATGTGAAATGTTGGCTAATGAATATATAAAGGGTGCTACATAAGGTAATCAGCAACACCCCGTCCAATTTCTCGCTGTGATGGTTCCCTTGTCATCATAAGGCCCTGACAGCCACGGATATACCTTTTTACCACATAACCAGTCAGTTCCATTATCAGCGAACGGAGGGGAATCAGCTCTAATTTCTGTACAAGAGCTATTTCCCAATAACGTTTCCTCTATTGCTCCAGTTCGGCAATAACCGGTCCCGTTTACCTTACTCAGAGTATGGGCAAGTTCTATGGGCAAGTCTCTCAGCCACTTCTGTAGGGATTCGTAAATCCCTTAAAACAGAGACACCCGCAATTCTGGTTTCTATTACGTCCTGATATCCACCATCGATCCAAAAATGGGTCTGATGTTTTACTCAAAGCATTCAGAAATCTCACAGTTAACATCTCACTACTACTCCAAGGTACTCGTTCCGAGGGCATTCCCAATTCCGCATGCTGGGGTAAACTGGGACCCACCAAACACGCCGACTGCCATATTTGTTCTGCATGTGTGTGGCACAGAGAAAGGGGAGTATCTGTTTGTAGACGTGGTGTAAACAGTACGAAAAGTAACATTAGTACTGTCAGCATGATATTATTCCCCCTCCGTTTCTGCTACTTCCTTTACAGCGGGTTTACAGTCGGTTCGATGTACCCACTTTGGTTGCCCCTCCAACCTCACGGCCGTAGGTGTGGTCAGCAGCACCTGATGGGGTCCTTACAACCGAGTGTCCAATTTATTTCTGTCCCAATTCTTTATCAACGCAAAGTCTCCAGGATCAACAGTGGGATAGTCCCCTTTAACTTGATCCTCGTCAGCTTGGTGGGCCTGGCGAACCCGCGAATGCACACTATGGAAAATTTTGGTCAGCTTACACAAATACATTCCCATTTCCTCCCCTAGAGCATGCATTTCTATCTTATCAGGAAATGGACAATTTAACCCCGGCGTCCATGGGGTATGCATAGGCATTCCATAGATGATTTCTGTTGGGAATACAATTTTAGACGGGGATGTAACTCTCATATGGGACAATGCCACAGGTAAAACCTTAAGCCAGATTAGTCCAGTTTCTTGCATAAGTTTAGTTAGTTTATTCTTGAAGGTTCCATTTGCTTGTTCCACTATACCAGCTGCACTTGGATGGTGAGCACAGTGGAGTTGCTGTTTTACTGCCAGTTCTTTACAGATTTTCTCATTTATCTTAGCAATAAAATGAGGTCCATTGTCTGAGCTTATTGATTCGGGTAATCCGTAACGGGGAATCGACATAGCAGTATTATGAGTACTGTGTATAGCCTCTATCCATCTGCTAAACAGATTTACTATTAGCAAGAAATATTTATAACCATGCACCCTAGGTAGTCCAATAGAATCATGTTGCAGACACCTGGCAAGAGGGTGTTCCCGGAGGCACAAGGTATACCCTTCCCAGCATTGGCCTTTTTACATAATAGGCATGTTTTTATTCCTTTTTCAGTTGCTGTTTGGAAATCAGGGTGCCACCAGGATTGTAATAATGTGGTTACCATTCCCTCCTTGCCCAGGTGGGTACAATTGTGCACATAATCAATCAGAAGAAAAAAAAGAAATTTGGAAAAAATCCTGTCCCGCAGGGGTCAGCCACAATTGAGTGTTTTATCATAGTGTCATCCAATCTGGGACCATAATTTGCGTTCCTCAGCAGGGGCGTCCCCCTGAAATGCGCGCATTTCCCTCATGTCTGGCATTTCCGTTTGCTGTGGTGATTGAACCTTGGACTTTTGTACCCCATAAGTATAATAAGTGGCTGGAGGAGAGCGGCTTGCTTTGCCGGCTCGTCCCCCCTGGCGTTTCCCGGGGATACTTCATCGGATGCTCGTGTATTAAACATTTATTAATAGCGACTTGAGATGGGATCTGAAGAGACTGTAATAAGTGACGAACATACAGGGCATTAATAATAGACTGTCCAGTGGAGGTTACAAATCCACGATGCTCCCACAAAAGCAACAATAATCATGGGCCACACCAAAAGCGTAGCGGGATTCAGTGTAAATATTGGCTGATTTGCCTCTAGCTAAAATACAGGCGCGGATGAGGGCAGAAAACTCTGCCATTTGTTCCAATATAGGGGACTTAAAGATCCTTGTCCAATAACTGTGGAGTCAGTGGCGATGGCATTCCCTGAGCATGGTTTGTTGGTGGGGCTGACAAAAAATTGCCAACGACTTAGAAGTGGAAGTCGGCATTAGACTATGGCTGACCGGACAAATCTTCTCGTGTGGTGGTGAAAATACGATTTTGTAATAGAAAAGCATGTGTTGGAACGTTCAGGGGTTGTGGTGGGTCATTTAGGAAGGTCGCAGGGTTCAGAGTGAGAAGAAGTCAATAGGGTATTATCAAGGAGAGCCATCTCGTATCGCCTTTGCCGAGCTTGTGTTAGATGTTGAGTCTGGAGATTATTGAGGAATTCCACCGTGGACTGTGGTGTGAGCACAGCAACTGGCAGGTGTAAGGTAATATTTGAAGCGGCCAACACAAGCGTGTGTACAGCGGGGGTAACTGTATGAAGAGTGGCAATCCTGCTGCTACGGGATCTAATTTGGTAGAGTAATAGGACGCTGTCGGTCGCCATGTTTTTGAATGTGTACTGTAGTGGCACAACGGTCTTTAATGGCGACGTATAGTTGAACGGGGCGATCATAGAGGGCTCGTAATACACTGTCCTTTAATTCAGTGACAGCCTCTCTTTGTTCGGCAGTCAGAGTGAAGGTAGACGGAGCGTTTAGTGATACCAGTTGAGATAGCTGACTGGTGTAAATGGCAATATTCAATATTCGTTGTCTTGTAGAAATTCAGGAGTCCGAAAAAGACCCTCGTCTGTTTCGGCGAAGTTGAAATGGGGGCATCTGAAATGGGGTCGTATTCGGTCTTCTGTCAGCTTCCGTTCGGCTGCTGAGTGCAGGACCTCTAGAGACTTCACTTCTTTCTGGGAACGCGTTACTTTATGCGGCGGGGTCACGTTCTCCAACGAGTGGAGAAAGTTCAGTGGTATCGTCGTGACAATTTCGCAGGCGGAAGCGCTATGGCTGGCAATCAGTAAACCATCTGTATACTGTATCAAAGCTGAGCTACTAGACAACCTCAACTCACGTCATTGGCACTGGCGAGTCTGCGAAAATAGCATTGGAGAATGAATCAACCCTCAGGGCAAGCGAGTCAGGTGTATTGTTGTCCTTGATACGTAAATGCAAACTAGTAATGGAAATCTGGATGTATTGGAACGACGAAGATAGCATGTTGCAACTCTACTATTGTAAATATGCAGTCGGCTGCAGGCGTGCAATTCAGAATAGTTGCAGGGCTTGGGCCAAGGGCATGTAGGGGTGCCACGATTTCATTTATCTTCCTGATGTCTTGTACTAGGCGCCGTTCTTTTCTTTCTGGCTTTGGAACGGCGAAGATCGGCGTATTGCAAGGTGATTGGCGAGGGACCGGAATTCCCTGAGCCAGCAAGGAGGTTATAAGTGCTCGCACTCCTTCATCTGCCTCTGGTTTCAAGGGCTACTGAGTAACTGAAGGAAACACCTGTTCCTTTTTCAGTTCAATGCAGACAGGGGTGCAAGATGTCCGCCCAACTTCGTGGGGGGGGGGGGGGAGAGGTCGCCCGTAGTTGTGGTTCTCTCTGTCATTGGGTAATGCTGGATGCATGCCGGGTCAACCGTCCAGTCAGCTTTTGTGGGAACTCACAACATTGTAGGCGTCCTTGAGGGAGCTGCTGCCATGATCCTTTAACAGTCTGGGCAAGTTGCGTTAAGGTATCGTCGAGAGTGCCCAGACGCTTTGCCTTATAACCTGGATTAACAGTTCGGGTAATATGCGGATCCACCAGTCCTGTTTATCGCCAAAGGCAACCAAGGATCTGAGCCAGGGAAGCAGAGACTTTCTTACCTTCTATTTCTCCGATAATGGAAACCGAATATTCCTTTCCTTCGGGAGAGGTATAATACTGGTCATCTTCAACCGAAGCCCCAGTAGCGACACAACAGACTGTTACTTGAGAGTCAGCTGTTGGGAAGGGAGGCACAAAAGTGGATGGACCTAGGCTGATTCCCCTCCATTGGTGAACAGCAAACTGGGGGGACTGCCTTCCCCCTGTCAGTCCCAAACTGATGCCCCCCTCTGCGCAGGGTACTTCAACCCCTAGTGGACAGGGCAAATCTCTCCCTGCCAAATTGCATCCGAGATTGCTGGTGACTGCAAATGTTTTGTCTACAGGATTGAAAAGGCAGCGGCATAGTCTGACAATCTACATTTACCTATCCCTCAAATCATGATAAAACCACAGTCGTATCCCTTGTCCTTTACACTCTCCTGATCGAGGGTCGAAGTGGTTGCCCCCGTATCAATCATAAACGGAATTGGAGTTCCTGCCATTCGTAGCGTAGCATGTGGTTCTTGATTAGGGGACGTATTGACTACTGAGATGTTTTGCCCCTTGCCTCATGCGAAAGGCATTGTGAATGAGGCTCGAAGTGGTCCGCTGGAGGGTGATTCTGCCCTAAAGTGATAGGGACATTTTGCCCACCAATGGCCATATCTTCCAGAATTAAAACAGGGTCTAGCCATTGCTTCAGTCGAGGCTCATCTCTGGGCGGTACCCGAGGTCTGGTTCCCTGCGACCAGGGTCTACTATCAGGTCCTCCTCGATTCCCCTTCCAGGGTCCCGGCTGGAAGGGGTTAGAAGGTGGATTCAGCTGAGCCGGTCTCTGAGGTAAATTCTTCCCTCCATGGAGGTACTTATCCCATCCTGTATATTGGCCCCAGTCTGCCATATCAGGATTGGGGAACGGAGGAGAAGGCCAGTCCGGGTATCTCTGGTCAGGATTTCCAGGATCCTCCCCACCGTCCAAAGTATTCCGTTGCTTTACTACCGTCTGCCTTCGTGTTCGTTGAACATGCTCAGTTCTCACCTGATTTGGACTCATTCTGACCGCTCCAATAATAAACAACAACTCATCTCCTCTGGTTTCGAGTATTGTCAGACTAATCGATATTGTTCGTCCGAGGCATATCTGCAACATGGGAGGAACACACTAAAATAACATGGCATTAAACAGGAGCGAATCTTGTCCTTAGTTTAAAGCTAAATCTCCGGTAAAGGCACCATAACAGGCAACAAAACTTTCCCAATACTCACTTCCTGTCTGTTCAGGCTTGGGTTGCATTCCAGCACCCTGTTCGCTGAAGGGCTCGCTCCAGTGCTTGAATCAAATGGTTAATCCAGTAATGATCATCAGGGATATTTTGTTGTAAATCGTCATGAGTTCGAACCGGCCCCGTATCATCACTCATTTGTTCCAACCATTTACCTTTTTCTTCTGGGGATAAAATCAAGCAACATAATCCAAATAAATATTTAGTAGTAGCCACCTACATTTTAATAGTACTCCGGACATACTGGGCAAACTTAGCTGGTTTTTCATTCCGGTCTGGGGTTTGATTCATTATCATGATCATTTCTGGCCGTTTCCAAGGGACATAAACCTCAACAGTCGATTCCACAATATCGTCTGCTGCTCGTGGATTGGGCAGTTGTCTAGTGGGATATTGCCCCGGGGAGCTAATTTGGACTTCCTCCATTTACTGAGTAAATTAGGCTAATTCTTCACCCTGATCTCTATTCTGTTTCTTTACGCCCCTTATTTCTTCGATTTAGTTTTACTCGTTCCCCTATACCTGATCCCTTAGTGTCTTGATAAGGACATGCAGAATTATAAGGCGGAGTGGGTGCTGAGGAACGCTGGTTTGGGACGGAGGTATCGGAACTCTGGGAAATAATCCCCATTCCTCATCCCAATCCGTGTCTTCTGAATCATCAAGCAGGGTCTGTATGCCAAACATAGGATCGGGATCCCGGGACCCTTTTCAGCTCTTGTTCAGCGCTGTTGCCTTAATCCCTCCTTTCTGTCGTTGTCGGCCTTTTGCTGTTTTCACTGTTGCTATTTCTCTCTTTTCCTCTCCCATCCACCCATTCACATTCAGCTTTAAGGGTTTCCCGACTCTTAGGAGTTCCGACAACAGCACATGCCTCTATTTCTGTATTGCATGCATTATTCCTCCAACTGGCCAGTAAAGTATTATTCAATTTTACATCCGCTTTATCTTCCCACTCCTCAATCAGGAATTTCCATTTCCTTCCACAGTTCTTTTTCCAGATTAAATTAACCGCTTGCTTACATGATTCTATAACACAAGTTCCTCCCCCGCTCCCCCCCCCCCCCCGGGGGCCAAATATCAGTTGCTCTTATTTATGACGCTGGGTGAGAAATTTAGCCAGCCTGCCTCCTCGTTAATCAACTTCAACCGGCCATATTATCAGGAGGCAGCTGATATGGCCAAATCCCTTAGGTAGCGGTGGCCGCTTCTCCTGACCGGGGTCCCCATTCCCGACTCTTTCTTTAAGAACAATACTGAATATCCAATGTCACCGGCAGACTTTAATTATCACAAAAACCTGCTAGCATATTTTCCGTTAATTTTCACAAAACAACACTCACATACTCTGGAGGAGTGGGAGGTTCCCTTCCTTCATTTCTCTGAACTTGCCTCATTAAACTTCAACCGGCCATATTCTGCTGCGGAGGTGAGAAATTTACCGGGCTGCCAGTGTCGCATCCTTATCAAATTTCAACCGGCCATATTCTGAGACTTGCGTGACCCCTTATCGAATTCGCAGGGCAGCGGCGACCGCTTCTCCCGACCGGGGCCCCAATCCCGCTTCCGGCCGTCATACAGAATAGCCAATGTCACCCGCAGCAACCTTACCGAGACAACTGCTTACCTTAAATCCTGGTCCGAATAGTTCTTTTGATCTGGTCAAGGTACCAATCCCGTGGGCGAGGTTAAAATGTACCTCGGACGCCCTGCTACCCAATTGCGATTCGACTCAAGTCTTCAGTCACCTATTCAGCCCAGAGCGACATTCCCTATTTTGGGATTCGAGCCACAGCAATAAGTGTAGACTTAAATTCACCGGATCAAGTAACCACAGCCCTGAAAGATCGTTACTTATCCGTTCACCAGGTTATTTCTTCGAGCTCCTCCGGCTAGGTAACTTTGTCCCGACATCAAGGGGAAAAGCGTCTCATCCCTCTGGCGGTTCAAACAAGTTCACTGTTCGGCTTCCAGAATAGCTACAATTTATAAGGCCACCGATAAAAAAGAACAATCACTTCCAAAGATATTCCAGTTGCTCAAATAAAGCAAAGCTTAATAACTTAGATAAGAGACACCTTCAACATAAAGTTGTAATTAAGAAAGGAATATCCTGTCTTATCTTCATCAGCAACCATCTTTTGTCGAAACCAAAGGTGTGAATTATCAGGAAACGTCTTTTTTGGATCTGTATGAGCTTCAACCTTTATGTCGCTCCAAAAAGCAGCTGTGAGACTTCATCTTAAATAAAGCCATTCACAAACACAGGCACAGTTGGAACTCAACCTCAACCCATTATTTACATGAATCTGAGTATCCCCCAAATCCTTTAAAACATTATCAGTCAGACATTGGGAAGAGATTCTCTCAGTGATCTCAAATGAATGCGTATCATTGAGTTCTCACTGGGGCGAGGATGTTCACCTGCTGCGAATCTGGGAATGGTTTCAGACAGTAATCTAACCTTGTGACACACTACAGGGTTCACATTGGAGAGAAAGTTTCAATAATCTGCATGCTGGATATTTGTCCATCACCGTTGCTGAATGCAATTTCGAGAGTGACTGTCAGTGCTGAACTCTGCAATATTTGCTGCTGCTCACCACACCCAGTTCTGCATCCTGGTCACTGGGCATGGGAGGAGTTTCTTCTGCTGCATATTCACCTTTAATGGGACTGGAGTTTAATATTCTGGATATGTGCAAATAAATCAGTTCTATTTTAAACTCTGTCTTTGGTACTTAGTGAATTTATAACACACCTCGTGTACAGTAGAGAGTGGCCGCCTGGACCTTGCCAGAGTTTCAACTACACGACAGTCCTTTTAAATCCTCCCCTGTTGTTCCCCTCTCGCTCTCCCTGTGGTGATGGGTTCCAAACAGTCACCACTCTGTTGGTGAAGAGGTTTCCCTTGAATTCTCTGCAGACTGTAGAAGTCGAGCTGACTGCAGTTCTGTCTCAGATGTCCTTTGTCCCTCTAATCTCTGGTCTCAGGAAGAATGACATTGGGAGTTAACCTCCTTATTTAGGGCTCATTTCCACATTATGGGTCATTTTCCCTGCTTCTAAACTGTTGCTACAGAACGCCACTGTCATCTAAAGACTGAAAGCAGAATGGGAAACCATCTGTTGGATGTTCAACGGAGCAAGGTCAGAAACCAGAGGCAGGTCTGCACAGGGCAGAGTGTGGGGCTCCGGGAAATGGTTGGGGTAAGAACGGATCATGAGAAGGGAATCAGCAGCAGCGAGTGGAACCGAATAACAGAGTGTGGACATGTCGAAGCTGATTGACAGAAAATAATTCGTTTGTCTGACTGATGACACAAGCAATGCCTGTTGTGAGGTGCTCCATTGGTCAAGGGAAATGAGGGTGTTGGGAATGGTTATATCTATTGAGGGAGTTAGTCCTGCTTGTTTATCCTGTAATATAATTTCTGGATGGTTATTATATAACCATATAACAATTACAGCACGGAAACAGGCCTTCTCAGCCCTTCTAGTCCATGCTGAAAGCTTACTCTCATCTATTCCCACCAATTTGCACTCAGCCCATAACCCTCCATTCCTTTCCCGTCGATATACCTATACATTTTTTTTTAATATCGAACCTGCTTCTACCACTTCTACTAGAAGCTCCTCCACACAACTACCACTCTCTGAGTAAAGAAGTTCCCACTCGTGTTACCCCTAAACTTTTTCCCCCTAACTCTCAACTCAAGTCCTCGTGTTTGAATCTCCCCTACTCTCAATGGAAAAAGCCTATCCACGTCAAATCAATCTATCCCCATCAAAATTTTAAATACCTCTATTGAGTCCCCCCTCAACCTTCTATACTCCAAAGAATAAAGACCTAACTTGTTCAACCTTTTTCTGTAACTTAGGTGTTGAAACCCAGGTAACATTCCAGTAACTCTTTTCCGTACTCTCTCAATTATATTGAAATCTTTCCTATAATGCGATGATCAGAACTGCACACAATACTCCATATTTGGCCTGAACAATGCCTTGTATAATTTTAACATTACATCCCAACTCCTATACTCACTGCTCTGATTTGTAAAGGCCAGCTTTCTTCACCACCCTGTCCACATGAGATTCCACCTTCAGGGAACAATGCACCATTATTCCTTGATCACTCAGTTCTGTTGCATTCCTCAGTGCCCTACCATTTACCATATATGTCCTATTTTGATTAGACCTACCAAAATGTAGCGCCTCACTCTTAACAACATTAACCTCCATCTGCCATTTTTTTGTCCACTCTTCTAACTGGCTTAAATCTCTCTGCAAGCTTTGAAAACCTACTTCATTATCCACAACGCCACCCATCTTTGTATCATCTGCTTACTTACTAATCCAATTTACCGCCCCACCATCCAGATCATTAATGTATATGACAAACAACACTGGACCCAGTACAGATCCCTGAGGCACAACACTAGTCACCGGCCTCTAACCTGACAAACAGTTATCCACCACTACTCTCTGGCATCTCCCATCCAGCCACTGTTGATTCCATTTTACTACTTCAATATTAATACCTAATGATTGAACCTTCCTAACTTCCTTCCGTGTGGAATCTTGTCAAAGGACTTACTGAAGTCCCTATAGACAACATCCACTGCTTTACCCTCGTCAACTTTCCTAGTAACCACTTCAAAAAGTTCAATGCGGCTTGTCAAACATGATCTTTCATGCACAAATCCATGTTGACTGTTCTTAATCAGACCCTGTCTAATCAGATAATTATATACCATATCTAAGAATATTTTCCTTTAATTTACCCACCACTGACGTCAAACTTACAGGCCCATCGTTGCTAGGTTTACTCTTCGAACCCTTTTTAAACAATGGAACAACATGAGCAATTCGCCAATCTTCCGGCACCATCCCCGTTTCTAATGACATTTGAAATATTTCCGTCAGAGCTCCTGCTATTTCTACACTAACTTCCCTCAAGGTTCCAGGGAATATCCTGTCAGGAACCAGAGACTTGTCCACTTTTATATTCCTTAAAAGCTCCTGTACCTCCTCTTATTTAATTATCAGAGTTTCCATAACTACCGTACTTGTTTCTCTTACCTTTCACAATTCAATAACCTTCTCCTTAGTGAATACCAATGAAAATCATTTTTCAAAATCTCCCCCATAGCTGTCAACGCTGATTCTCTAAGGGACCAATTCTATCCCTCACTATCGTTTTGCTATTAATATAACTGTAGAAACCCTCTGGATTCATTTTCACCTTACTTGCCAAAGCAGCCTCATATCCTCTTTTAGCTTTTCTAATTTCTTTCTTAAGATTCTTTTTACATTCTTTATATTCCTTGAGCACCTCATTTGCTCCATGCTGCCTATATTATAGATCTATCTCTTTTTCCGAACCATGTTTACAATATCTCTCGAAAACCATGGCTCTCTCGAACTTCTAACCTTTCAACCTAATAGGAGCATAAAGATTCTGTACCCTCAAAATTTCACCTTTAAATGAACTCCATTTCTTTGTAATATCCTTCCCATAAACTAATTGTCCCAATCCACTCCTAAATCTTTTCGCATCTCATCAAAGTTAGCCTTTCTCCAATCAAAAATCTCAACACTAGGTCCAGTCCTATCCTTCTCCATAATTATATTGAAACTAATGGTATTGTGATCACTGGACCCGAAGTGCTCCCCAACACATACCTCCATCACCTGACCTATCTCATTCCCAGCAGGAGATCCAACACTGCCACTTCTCTAGTTGGTACCTCCATGCATTGCTGCAAAAACCTATCCTGCACACATTTTACAAACTCGAAACCATCCATCCCTTTTACAGTATGGGCTTCCCTGTCGATGTGTGGAAAATTAAAATCAGCCACAATCACAACCTTGTGGTTACTACAAATATCTGCTATCTCCTTACAAATTTGCTCCTCCAATTCCCGCTCCCCATTATGTGGTCTATAATACACCCCTATAAGTGTTACTACACCTTTCCCATTCCTCAATTCCATCCAAGTAGTCTCCCGAGACGAGCCCTCTAATCTGTCCTGTCAAAATACCACTGTAATATTTTCTCGGAGAAGCAATGCAATGACTCACCCTCTTGCCCCTCCGATTCTTTCACACCTTAAGCAACGAAATCTAGGGATATTTAGTTGCCAATCACACCTGTCTTGCAACCATGTTTCACTGATAGCTACAACATCATATTTCCATGTCTCAATCCATGCTCTAACCTCATCCACCTATCTGACAATGCTCGTAGCATTAAAATAGATGCATTTAAGAAACTCTCCACCTCTTCCTCTCTGCTTATCCCTAACGGTGCACGCAACTTTATTATCTTTTTGTTTTCCTTCTCCCCTACATCTTCGGTCTGAACCCTCCTACATCAGGGAGGAAGTTCAAATTACCTCTGTGTTAAAAGTCTAACCATCACGGTGACTGAAGGCAGCTGCAGGTTCATGAGGGACTGTTACTGTCAGATTCTGCAGTTCTGGTGGCTGCTCATTGCACCCAGGACTGAACCCTGGTCACTGAGCATTGGAGGAGTCTGTTCTGCTGATGTTAGTCTTAAACTAGACTGGTGTTTAATATTGTGGAGCTGTGAAAGTTAAAACAGTTTTGTATAAAATCCCGTGTTTCAGGTACTTACTGTCTCTACCACACTCACAATGTCAACTAGAAAGGCCACTCGGCCCATCTGGTTCCTGCCCATGTTTCTGTTCCATATCCGTATATCAAAACCTGCCGTTCCCCTCTCACACTCCCTGAGGTGACAGGTTGCAACTAGTCACCACTCCGTGGAATAGAAGATTTCCCTTGAATTTCATAGAATCACAGAAATCTATTTTCCTAAGCTCCATGTACCTATCCAAGAGTCTCTTAAAAGACCCTATTGTATTCGCCTCTACCACCGTCGCTGGCAGTGCATTCCACACACACACCACTCTTTGCTTAAAAAAAACATTGCTCTGATATCTCCTCTGTACCTACTTCCAAGCAGCTTAAACCTATTCCCCCTCGTGTTAGCCATTTTCCTACTGGGAAAAAGCCTCTGGCTATCCACACGACCAATGCCTCTTATCATCTTATACACCTGAATGATTGTCTCCGGGCTGAATAAGACGATGAGCTCACTGTGGTTGTGACGTTCTCGCCCGTCGCCCATCTCCCCCTCCCCGTTCCCCCTCCCCTCCCTCTCTCCCTCCCCACTCCCCTCCCCCTCTCCCTCTCCCGCCCCCTCACCCTTTGTGTTTTACGTCAAAGACCTCAATCAGACACTAAAAACGCACTCGCAGTAAACGAACCTGCAGTCTCGTAACACAATACACCTCTAAAGTCTGACAGCTGTCTAGCAAGTGAATCTTCGATGGTGCAGAGTCAGAAATCAAAGAGTTGCCAGATTGAGTCAGGCTTTGGGGCTGCAATGAGAGTTGGGGTCTAGAGTTTACGAGGAGGAGGAATCAGACCAGCTGGATGTGGCTACAGAAGAAAGATTAGAAGCATTTGGAAATTGGTTGATCGAAAAAAAAAGGTGGTTAATTTCTGCAAAATACTGGTGGAAATCAACAGACAGCAATTGTGAAGAGGAATAAAAAGACAACGTTTACACCGAGCCCTTTCAGCATGCCTAGCCTGTGCACTCCTCTACTTAGTTGCTGCTTGAACTGCAGAGTTCCTCCAGTATTTGTGTGTGTGCGTCTCTGTATTCCAAGCAACTGCAGAATCTCCTGTGTTTTATAACTGCATTTTACTTTGGCATTCGATAGGCATTGATATTGAGTATATTGCTTATGGGAGCCGCTTTCTGCGGTAAAACAGCTGCAGATTTTTCGATGCACACGAAAAAATAAGGTATGGACCTTGAACCGGTACCTGCACTAATCTTTAATGGCACCGTGATTACCCATAGGGCCATGAGTTAAAAATTTCGCCGTCGTTGAGGCACCGATGAAATGCGCAGGCGTCAGGCTGAGGACGTCCCCGAGTGTCACGCATGCGCATAGTACACTGAAGGCCTTGAAAATGTCGGATGGAGGTAAGAGTGATTCTCCGTGTTTTTCTCTGAAACACCGACTTCAGAACGATTCCTGTGAAATCCGGACATCACAGTCCGCAATCCCGGGACAGTCCTGCTCTCTTCCCTCTCTCTCAGCCTCACGATCCGTACACGGGCCCCGGGGAGCTCCCGGCTGATGAGTGAATGGGAACCGATGGATCTCTCAGACAGAGCTGAGCTCCAGCTATCTAAATGCAAGGATTAGGAACTCGGGAGAAAGGGAACAAAATCTTTTACATCTCCAGTTGAGAAATTCGCCTTTGTTCTACCTCCGATCACTGACAGGAGAAAATCTGCAGATGCTGGAAATCCAACCAACACACACAAAATGCCGGAGGAACTCAGCATTAGTACTCTTTTCCATAGATGCTGCCCGGCCTGCTGAGTTCCTCCAGCATTTTGTGTGTGTTGCTTGTTCCACCTCCTCTTGTTCTGGACTTTTCAACCCGTGACGACATGTTTTGTACCATTCTCTCTGGAAGATAATGATATCAAACACCTTTGCCCTGGGCAACAAGTAGCTTTCACATCAAATGTGCCAGACTCCAGTGAGACAGACTACTGCCCTTCCCTTCATATTCATTGGGATTGCCATCACTGAGGTCACCACCGTCAGTCATTGGGGGAGACTTCAGGGGAAATATTTATGTACAATACAGAAACTGGTGATACCTGTGTGTATTGTGGTGATGCAAAAATTGTTGGAGAGTTTACAAGAGGGAAGAATTGGAGTGCTATTTGGAAATCTGACTTTTTAAAGCATAATTTAGCAAGCAAACCACTTATGGACAAAGTGCAAAAGCACTGGAGAGAAAATCCTTCATTACCCTTTACAGGCCTGTGACATGGTGTGAGAGGGCAGATGAACTGAATCGAGCCCAGAGGAGATCACAGTTCTTACAGACAGTGATTTGCTGGCTGTTAAAAGGAATACCTCTCTATATAAAATTCGCAGTGCACATGTCGTCACTGGGTAAAAGAATGCACAGTACAAGATTTCTGTGCACACTGGTGATTACAAATTAGAGGGGACATTGGTGGGGAGAACTCCAGTGTCCCTGACACCCTCACCTACAAGATGTGCACCCAGCTGCACTTTGAGGAGTTGGAGCTGAAAACGGATGAATTGTGGATCATCCAGCAGTTGGAGGGGGTGATAGATATGACATGAAGAGAGGTGAGTTACACCTAAGGTGCAGGAGACAGGAAACTAGGTGAGAGACGTGAAGGGGAATGAAGTTAAATAGCCATCGCAGAGTACTCTTGTTGCCATCCCACACAACAGCCAGGTGGGCCGCTTTAGAAACTGTTGGGGATGGAGGGATTACCTGGCAGAGGAAAGTCAAACGGGTGATAGGGGATTCGTTAGTTAGGGGAACAGAACAGAGGGGATAAAAGGTCAGTTTTGATGGTGTCAAAAGGACCTGACAAGTGTGGTTTGGGATAGGCCGTTTTCTGGCAAAGGAGTACTTGGTAAGTGGGAGGCCTTCAGAAGTGACATTTTTGAGAGTGTAGAGTTCGTATGCTGAAAGGTAACTGGTGCAGGGAGCCTTGGTTTTCAAGAGATATTGAGGCCCCCGATATTTTGTTCCTCTAAATGCCTCAGACTGTTGGGTGCTACCAAGACTCATTATTGACAACAGTATCATAATTCCACCCCCGAGCTCATCGGACTTATTTTTAGTCGTCTTCTGTTGGTTTCTAAAAGCTTCCAATAGTTTTTGCTCTTTTGCTTGCCCTCTCTTTGGCTTTTATGTTGGCTTTGGCTTCTCATTTCAGCCACGGTTGTGTCTTCCTGCCTTTATAATGCTTCCACTTCTTTGGGATGTATCGATCACTCAGCTCCTGAATTGCTCCCAGAAACTCCAGCCATTGTTGCTCCGTTGTCACTCCTATCTTTCCCTTCCAAGCAAGTTTAGCCAGCTTCTGTCACAGAAACATGGAGAAGTTCAGTACGGAAACAGGCTATTTGCCCAATCCATTCAATGCCAAACAAACATTTAAACTGTCTAATGCAACTAACTGCACCGGGACCATCGCCCGCCATACCCCTACCATCCAGGCTCCCATCCAAACTTCTTTTAAATGGTGAAACCGAACTCATATTCACCACTTGTGCTGGCATCTCACTGCACGCTCTCACGACCATTTCAGTAAAGAGCTTTTCCAAATGTTCCCATTAAATTTTCACTTCCCCGCTTACCCATGACCTATGGTTGTCATCGCACCCATCCTCAGTGGAAAAAGCTGCTTACCTGTACCCTACCTATACTGTCATAATGTTGTCTATTCCCAACAAATCCTCAAAGAAATGTATAATATCTTTGTTTATGTTTAGAGCCTTTTTCAGATGTATAGGATGATGAGGGACACTGATCGTGTGGATAGCTAGAGGTTTTTACCCCAGGGCTGAAATGGCTAATGTGAGGGAGCACAGTTTCAAGGTGCTTGAAAGTTGATATGGAGGGGATGTCAGGGGTAACTTTATTTACACTGAGAGTTGTGGGTGCATAGAACGGATTGCAGGCTACTTGTGTGAGAGTGTTTCAGTTACTTTGGGGCCAGGAACCCATGCAGCTCAGTGGGAACAGGGAACAATACCAACGGAGAGAGTCAAACTGAGCCAGGTCACAGATTGGAGATGGCAGAAATGCCTCATTCTTAAAGAGACAGGAAGAGCATCAGGGAATTGATGGTCATTCCAGATACCAGCACTGTGCCCAGTTAAAGGTGATTTCTCTCTCCAACTTGGGTTAAACTTCACTGAAACAGTGTGATGCCAGCTCACACCTTGACAACTCAGGGAATCTCATCTGAAATGTTGTCCTACACCCATTGATGGATTTTGTAAATCTTTTTACAGGTTAAAAATGACAAGGAATTTGCCTACGGGAATCTCGAACACAACACGCTAGTTTTGCTGTCTCTGTCCAGATATTTAAGAAGTGGAGCAAGAGATTCACTCGATCATCCTTCCTGCTCAGACTGTGGGTAGGGATTCACTCGATCATCTGACCAACTGGCATGCCCATTAGTTTACATGGGGGGAGCCCATTCATCTGCTCAGACAGTGGGAATGGATTCACTCGGTCATCTCAACTGAAGGTACATCAGCAAGTTCACACTGGGCAAGGCCATTCACCTGTTCTGTGAGTGAGAAGGGATTCAGTTGGTCTTCCCACCTGCGGACACACCAGTCAGTTCACACTGGGCAGAGACTGGTCATCTGAGGAATTTGTGGAGAAGGATTGACTCGGTCATCTGTCCTAATGGCTCACCAGCGAGTTCACACCGGGGAGAGGCCGTTCACCTGCTCGGACTGTGGGAAAGGATTCACTTCCACATATAAGTTACTGAGACACCAGTCAGTTCACACCGGGGAGAGGCCATTCACCTGCTCAGACTGTGGGAAGGGATTCGCTCAGACATCTCAACTGAAGGTACATCAGCGAGTTCACACTGGGGAGAGGCCATTCACCTGCTCAGACTGTGGGAAGGGATTCGCTCAGTCATCTCAACTGAAGGAACATCAGCAAGTTCACACTGGGGAGAGGCCATTCACCTGCTTGGACTGCGGGATGGGATTCATTTCGTCATATAAGTTACTGAAACACCGGTCAGTTCACACCGGAGAGTGGCCGTTCACCTGCTCAGACTGCGGAAAGGGATTCACTGAGTTACCTCAACTTCAGGTACATCAGCGAGTTCACACCAGAGAGAGGCCATTCACCTGCTCAAACTGTGGGAAGGGATTCGCTCAGTCATCTCAACTGAAGGTACATCAGCGAGTTCACACTGGAGAGTGGCCAATAACCTGCTCGGACTGTGGGATAGGATTCGCTTCGTCATCCCATCTGAAGATACATCAGCGAGTTCACACTGGTGAGAGGCCGTTCACCTGCTCAGACTGTGGGAAGGGATTCACTTCATCATCCCATCTGAAGATACATCAGCGAGTTCACACTGGGGAGAGGCCATTCACCTGCTCAGACTGTGGGAAGGGATTCATTTCATCATCCCATCTGAAGGTACATCAGCGAGTTCACACTGGGGAGAGGCCGTTCACCTGCTCGGACTGTGGGAAAGGATACTCTCAGTTATCTCAACTGAAGGCACACCAGGGAGTTCACACCGGAGAGTGGCCAATCACCTGCTCGGACTGCGGGAAGGGATTTGCTTCGTTATCCCATCTGAAGATACATCAGCGAGTTCATACCGGAAAGTGGCCAATCACCTGCTCAGACTGTGGGAAGGGATTCCCTTCGTTATCCCAACTGAAGATACATCAGCGAGTTCACACTGGTGAGAGACCATTCACCTGCTCAGACTGTGGGAAGGGATTCACTCGATCATCCCATCTGCAGATACATCTGCGACTTCACACTGGTGAGAGGCCGTTCACTTGCTCAGTCTGTGGGAAGGGTTTCACTTCGTCATCCCAACTGAAGGTACATCAGCAAGTTCACACTGGGGAGAGGCCGTTCACTTGCTCAGAGTGTGGGAAGGGATTCACTCGGTCATCCCAACTACTGGCACACCAGCAAGTTCACACTGGGGTGAGGCCTTTCACCTGCTCAGAATGTGGGAAGGGATTCACTAAGTCATCCACCTTACTGGTACATCGGCGAGTTCACACTGGGGAGAAGCCGTTCAGTTGCTCAGAATGTGGGAAGGGATTCACTCAGTCATCCATCCTAAAGGCACACCAGCGCCTTCACACTGGGTAGAGACCAATATGCTTGGACTTTGGGAAGAAATTCTCTCAGCCAAAACAACCAGTGTGCATCATTGAGTTCACACTGGGGAGAGGCCGTTCACCTGCTGTGAATGTAGGAAGCAATTCACTCAGTCATCTAATGTTATGTAGCTTCCAGTTGTGCTGGCAGCTTAACAGAGGGGGTTATAGCCCCCAGTCTGGCCAAACTGAAGAATCTCGTTTGGGTGGATACTGAGCGATGTGTCCCCTGTGTAATCTGCCCTTGGGGTTCATACTCTCTGTGGACTGTCTCTTTAAAGTGCAAAGAGAACCGAGACTGACCTTGGACACGCTGTTGGATTTCTGCAGAAGTGCTGGGTTGCTATGGTGACCAGCTAATGTTTATGTTCTGTGTGGTTAAGCAAGGTCAGAATGATCCTTTACCAACACAGAACAAGCAAGCGACTTCTTACAGAGAAGTCTATTATCCCCCCCCCCCCATCTTGTGAACTAAATTGAATCTACCACATCATTGTAAGACAATGTCGTTTACCACCTTGGTTTTGGATTTTATATACAGGTGGCTCCCGTTTTTCGGACGTTCGCTTTACGACAGCTCACTGTTACGAAAGACCTACGTTAGTACCTGTTTTTGCTAACCAAAGAGGATTTTCACTTTTATGATAAAGATGATGCCTGCTTTATACGTGAGTTTACCCCGAGAAAGACTAGGGTGACCGTGAAGCCTTGTGCGGCATTTGTCTACGCATGCGTGCACGTGCCGATTTTTTTTCTCTCCAAATCGATTTCAGTTCACTATCTTCCCGAATTTCAGTGAATCTACACCGTACATACAATATTTCTACTTTATCATTCCTACTTTTACTATAGGTTAGTGTTATTTTAGGTTTTATGTGCTATTTGGTATGATTTGGTGGGTTTTCTTTGGGTCTGGGAACATCCAAAATCTTTTCCCATTTAGATTAATGGTAATTGCTTCTTCACTTCATGACATTTCGGCTTACAAATGGTTTCATAGGAACACTCTAGCTTTAGATACCGGGGGAAACCTGTATTCACACCTATATATGCATAACATTGCTAACCCTTGGATTATCTGGTTTAAGTTCACTATTATTAGTAGTTACCAATAAAATTTTGTTTGTTAACAGCAAAACTAGACTCCAAGTGTATTTAATTGTTGCTGGTAGTTTTATAGGTTTGCGTCTGTGTGACACCTGAAGTAACAAATTGTACATAATATGTGATTAAGCTATTAAGATTTATAATTCTTACTTTGACCAGAGGGTTAGTAAAGAAAACAAAAAAAAAGAAAAAGGGCCCAGTCTCTCCATTCACGTCTTCTCATCTCTCCCCAGCAAAAGGCCATGAAAATCTCTCTTCCAGACTCACAAGAAAGAACATTTCTCTCATTGGATAGTCCCACACTCCAAAACCCTGTTATCTCTAGTCGTAACCTAAACATTGCTGCTGCAGGGAAGCCATTACCTCAGCAGTGAAACCTTACAGTGTGTTACACTTGTAACACACTACCAGGTTCAAACTGGGGAGATAGTTTCAATGAGCTGCATGCTGGATATTTGTCCATCACCGTTGCTGAATGCAATTTCGAGAGCGACTATTGGTGCTGAAATCTGCAATTATTGCTGCTGCTCACCACACCCAGTTCTGCACCCTGGTCACTGGGCATGGGAGGTGTTTCTTCTGCTGCACATTCACCTTTAATGGGGCTGGAGTTTAATATTCTGCATCTGTTACAAATAAACCAGTTCTATTATAAACTCTGTCTTTGGTGCTTAGTGAATTTATAACACAACTGGTGTACTCAGGCCTGCTGAACCCGGCCAGTGAATCTGTTCCACATCAGTCCATTTAAATCCTCCCCTGTTGTTTCCCTTGAATTCTCTGCAGACTGAAAAAGTCGAGATGACTGCAGTTCTAATCTCTGGGCTGATGAAGAATGACATTGTTCGTTAACCTCCTTAAACACAACTTATTTCCACATTATGACTCATTTTCCCTGCTTCTAAAGGGTTGTTGGAAACACCACTGTCCTCTAAAGACTTAAATTGGAATGGGAAACCATAAGTAGGATGTTCAAAGGAGCAGGGTCAGAAATCAGAGGCGGGTCTGCACAGGGCAGAGTTTGGGACTCTGGACGATGGTTCTGGTAAGAACGTATGATGAGGAGAAAGGAATCAACAGTGGGGCATGGCAACGAATGACAGAGTAGCAACACTTGGACGTTAATTGGCAGACAAAATAATTTTGTTATCTGACTGATGAACAATGCCTGTGGTGAGAGGCCCCATTGGTCGAGGCACATGTGTGTGTTGAGAATGGTTATACCTATTGAGGGAGTTATTCTTGCTTGTTTATCCTGTAAATTATATCTGAATGGTTATTTGAGATGATCCTATCTCTAATAATGTATTAATTATCAAATAAATTGTGAGATTATGTCCTTAACTGAATCAGGCTTGAATTTATAGTGCCTTAATGAAGTTACCGTGGTCATTCATCCATTTGTATTTTAAAGCAAGATTTTGGTGAATGACATTTTCCACTTGATTGTACCTGCGTAAGTAATCAGACTGAGTTAAACTGCTGCAGGATCCTGGAATGTGTTGGATTGTGTCTGGTGTCTCTTGGCATTTTCTGCATTTAGTGTCTTGCTTGCTTGAATTCCATGTATTTCAGATTTTTTTCTTTTTCTTAAACACCTTGTCCTGTATTTCTGCAAGGAACCCCGCTGATTCTGGGAAGGGATCTCCAACTCTCAGTCAGGTGCTCGTTGCTTCCTTCACACCATCTAGTCTGCTCAGATCGTTGGGATGTCTCCCATGGAGGGTCATACTCATTCCACTGGTTAATGTTTTCTTCCAGAGTGATGACTTATTGTTCTGAGTTGGCCTCTCATTTAAGTTTTCTGGTCTGTATTTCTTATCACGATTGCATATACACACATGGAGTGCTGAATCCTGTTTATTTTTGATGAAAATATATATTTAGGTTTTATCTGACTGTTGTGTGATTTTTTTTTCATGTGTGTTATTCCTGTTCCTCCTTGTGTCCAAGGTAGTCGTTAATCTAAGTGGGACTTCGTGTAAATAGACTTTTCTAAAGTCTCTTCAGTTCTTATTTGTCTTTGTAAATTTTACTGATTGAAATGGGACCAAGATATTTTCATTAAAAAAGTCAATCTCGGTATTGATGCAAGTATTTATTGCCTTTGTTGTATTTGTTTCCTATTGAGCTCTGTTTGGCAGGTTTTTTTGAAGCCATGAACTAAATTTTGTCAAAGGTTTTATGGATTTCACACTACTTTCTATTGTCTTTGCTTGTTGATATTCCAGATATGTGGGTATCGAGTCATAAAGAAGAGACTTGGCCAGGAATGTTGATTCCCATCCATAGATGCTGCTTGACATGCTGAGCTCCTCCAGCACTTTATGTGTCGTTCTCTCCATTTCTAGCATCTGCAGGTCCTCTCGTTTCCCAGATACTTATATGTTTCTTGAAATAATGAGCCGGTAGTAGGGCTGTATGGCTCTTTTGGTAAAATATTAAATAAACTCATTATAACGAGGTTGTAAAGGGTTGGAAGATGTAGAATCTCTAGGTAGAATAATCGCCCCCTGTGGTGGGGATTTACAGACATTCACCACCCTCAGAGTGGAAACAATTCCCCTCATCTCAGTGCCGGGCAGTTCACCCCCTGTTTCAGAGACTGGGATCCCTAGTTCAACCGGTAATGAAGTAGTGCATGTCAATGTTCACCTCTCAGTCCTCGATACTCTAAATGAAAGGGTTATCACATTTGATCTTTCTTCATATGATGACCCCACCACACCAGGGATCATTCAGGTGAATCTTCATTGCACTCTCTATAACAAATACTCTCTAACCTCTTTGTTAATCCTCTATGGAATTTCCATATTCTTCAGCCCCGTGTTGCCCCAACCACTCACCTCCCACCCCTGTCACTATTTCCACCTCCCCACCTCCCCCATCACCTGGATCCACCTCTCACTCCCCGGCTCTTGCCGCATCCCCACCCCTCACCTCTTTTCTCTGACCATTTCCCGTCCACTCTCGGTCCAGAGGGAGGGTCTCGGCCCGAAATGTTGACGGTCCATTTCCCTCCACAGATGGTGTCCGACCCACTGAGTTCCTCCGGCAGTTTGTTCTTTGGTCTGTAAACCCGTGTTAGTGTGGGGAGCGGGATTTTACACCATATTCCAGGTACAATCTCAATAAAGCCCAAATAATTGTCACTTTGCCCGGACCATTGGCCCCGCTTGCAGGGCAACAGTCTGCCGGTGTTTGCCCCCCATGTGGTGAATCCCTCTGCTCGACACCACCGTGGGCTCAGATATTTCCACAGATGAGCCCCTCCTGTCCCCACCGGGCCAAATATCCTGTCCGCCCCCTCTCTCACCATCATCATCCTTTCAGTAAAATCCCTCCCTCGCCGGGGAACCGGCATCGAACAGACGGGCCGAGCGGTCTCCTCCTACCTCTCAGCGATACATCAGACTCCGGCCGCAGGAGACGCTTCACAAACGCCCCAACTGCCCTCGGAGGGAAATGGAAATAAATCAGAAAGCGGACATTTACTTTGAGGTTTTCTCCGCTCTGAGGAGGCGCTTGAGCGGGAGACGTACTCAGCGGGGTAACGCCCACTCGGCTTTTCCGCCTCCGTGACTGGTTGTAACCAGTGATTGACATCGCTTCGCACCAATGGGAATAACGTAGCTCCTGAATCCTCTGTTGACAGCGGTGGGAGAGGGGCTGGTCACGTGATTATTAGCCCAGCCGTTAAACCGATGAAGCTTGTGCACAGCAGCGCGTGGGTGACGTAAGACACCGCGCACGTGAGGGCAGATCCCGGTGTGGGGAGCCCATGTGTGACGTCAGGCGCGTGGGGGGGCGGGGGGTAGGAGCTATGTGACGTCACCTGTGGGAGAGCGCAGGCATTTAAAAGCACCTTAATGGACTTTTCAGTGGGACAACAACATTAATCACGGGTTTCATCACTGAATCCAGGGTTGTGGGATGTAAAGTCCCCTGTTATGTGTTCGGCTGTGCCGTGTTGTTGGTGGAGTGGGCAGCGTGGTGTTTGTCCCGATTCGGGTCACAACACCAGAATTGCCAGCGGGCAATACACACAGTGTATTAGCCAACAGAAAACCTTTCGTCCCTGCAGTCTTTGTCTCCTGGTAAACTCAACACCCAGACAGTGTGGACAATAGATACCCCTTCCTCTCAGAGTCAGGGGATCATTCAATCAGCTGATCAATATATATTGGTCATTAAAATTCACCCAGATTCGTTTGGACGGATTTGACGTGGAGTTTGGGGTGTCACAATGAAAGGGCCAGATGGCCGAACTCTCTCCGTTGTCCAAACATCCTTCCAGGTGAGGCGACACTTCACCTGTGAATCTTCCGGGGTCGCCCGTTGTGTCCGCTGCTCCCGATGCGGCCGCCTCTACACTGGTGACACCGGCTCCACCGCAGTTGTGCGGGGTAGGAGTGTTTTTTTTTTATGTGGGGCTCGATGTTATTGTTCCCTTTTGTGCGGAGGGGTGGGTTTTGGGGTTTGATGATTGGGATCCCGTTCTTCTTGATCCGGGGGGTGGGGTGGGAGTTTGATTTTTCTCCCTGAGCGACTTTCATGCTCTTTCTTTGTTTCGTGGTTCTATGGAGAAACAGAAACTCAGTGTTATTTATGGATAGCTGCTCTAATAATAAACTAACCTTTGAACTATCCGCTCCGTGCGGGAGTTCCCGGTGTCCAAACATTTTCATTCTGATTTCCATTCCCGCTGCTACCCGGCCTGCTGTGTTCGGCCAGCGTTTTGTTTGTGTTGCTTTGGATTTCCAGAATCTACAGACTTTGTCGTGTTTGTGATTTACCTCTCCGTTGTCCTTCCGGCCCCCGACCACGGGTGGCGCTGTATAGATCTCCAGCCACTGGTGGCGCTGTGCAGATCTCCGGCCTTCGGAGACGATGTGCAGACCTCCGGCCATCGGTGGCGCTGCGGAGAAACGCCTGCTGAACGCATGCGCGGTACCGAGTGCCGCTGTTGCTGGCGGTTCTCCGATTCGAGCAGGGGTGAGTCGGGAATGATCCCGGTATTGTGTAACTCGGGGGCCGGTTGCATTGGGAAAGGGCCGGGCCCGAGCTCTGCCGGACGGCTGAGGAGCAGGGCTGAAGAGGTAATTTTTTAGCTGCCGGAGCTGTGGGGGGCGGGGGGGGGGTGGTGGAGTGGGTGGGTGGTGGTTTGATTGATAAGTTCGTGGCCTAAGTTGGAAGGCCTGGAGTTATACAGCGCTCGGTGCCTGCACGTGTAGTTCAACTCTTTGAGTGAATATGCAGTAAGTTTGAAGTTAATAACTTTTGTGGTATTTCTGTTTCAGATAATTGAAAATTGCTAGGTTTTGTAAAATTGACTCCTTCCACCTTAGGCCATAAACTTATCAATCACTTCCAGTTTGTGATATCCAATTTGTGTACATGCTCATTTCATTTACTGAGCAACTGCCTTGCCCCATACGTGCAATGAGCAGGTGCACAAATTGGATGTGACATATATAGGGCTTCCTATAATGGCAAGCAGTAAACCAAGGTGAAAGAAATATATGAATTCCAGAGCTCCACAGAAATATAGTGATAGCTAAGACATTAACAAGATGACAGCCTATCATTACGTTTCAGTGTATAACTGGTAAAATTAAACATATAATACTTAACTTAATAATATGACAAAATATTGCATTGTTGCACTTAACCGATTATCATAAAATATAATTATCAAGCAAGTAAAATAACTTTGTTTGCTTAGAAGCCAAAGGGTTGTTACTGAGAAAAGTTTACTTTAGGATTAGCGAGTAATCCACGGACCACCATAGATGTAGCCTTACTAATACGACTGATTCGGAGCAGAACATTTCCGTTCATTCCTTGCTTAATATAGCTCCTTCCTGGAATCCAATGGTACCCGTTGGAAAGAGCGGAAAATGCTTGCACTTCTGTACAGGTATTTCCCAGCTTCCTTGGGCAACGGGTCGAGCGAGAAGGAATTTCACAAATACCTAAATAAAAAACAGTCACAGCTCCAGGATTAAACCAAAAACGATCAAATATCCTAATGTTTATTAGTGGTACTTTTCCCTACCAGCCAACACCCCCACTTCCCAACCCCCTGCTTCCGTAGAATTCCCTCTATTTAATATGTGGCTGCTGTTAAATTACCCGCTTGTTTATTTTGACTTTTTTACAGAGGTATCGGAGCAGTTGTCCGGTGAGCTCTGGTAGCACTGCACCTCTGAATGTATGATCCCTTCTCCCACCTGGTTCCATCTGCTTATCTCTGCTCATCTTGTTCAACCTCTGTGCAGTCTCCTAAACCCATCTTCCTGCTTCAGTGATTTACATCTCCCATCTGGGTCATCTTCGGTCCACCCTGTATCCCACCTCCTCGATGTTATATATCAGCAATCTTTCTTCCAATCTCTGTCTTCATTGTGAAGTGTTCTTTTGAACCTTTGGCCTCGCTGAGTCATTTCCAGAAACGGTTATTGTTAGCTGGAATGCCGGAGGGTCATCAGGTCCCAGTTCTGTTGTGCATTGGTGTGGAGGTGCTCGTTTATGAACAGTGACGGGCTGACACACTGCAGCATTTTACTGGCAGCAAAGAGTACTGGGAGAGTTGGTGCTTGGGCTCTAATCCTGTGATCGGCTTTCCAGGCAAATGGAACTGCTGGTGTTTTGGCTTTGACTTTGGTTTGAGCTTCTACAGATGTGGCTGGATGGCCATCCTGCAATGAAGCAGAAATTTCGAGCAGCTGGACATTGGCTGTGGGGAAATCTCAGATTGCACTACCCAGTGTGAGATGTGGGGACGATGTGTGAGACTCTCAAGGTCGGTGAGTGGCAGATTAAGCTGTGTGAGTCTGTGAGGTTGGGTCCTGGGAGATCATAGTTTTTGATCCAGCTAAAGTGGATCCAGGGATTGAGCTGTTTGGGCTTGTGAGGTGTTGAGTGAGTATTTCTGGTCTGGGATCAGATGTTTGTTTCTGGAGTTCCTTTGGAAGCAATGACTGCCAGTCTGAGGAGAGGATGAGTTCCCATTCCATCCTCACAGGGAGAGGCTGTGAGTAAATGGGCTGTTCCGTGTTTACAACAGTAGAAATAGACCCAGAGATTGGTGTTCAAACTGTGTTCGGAAATCCCCCCCCCCCCCCCGCCCATCCTCCCCCACTGTCACACAGTGGAAATCAGGCAGCTGTGCTGGAGATCTGCACTAAAAACTGAAAATGTTTGAAGTCATTCTGATGAAATGTTATTAATTGAATTGTATTGTAAGCTGTTCCTTACCTGCAGAGTGTTTCTGGTAATTCCAGTTTCTTTTTATTTCTTGGCTTATATTTCATGAAATGGACCTGTTTTAACCTGGAAATGAAAATGGCTGTGATAGTTTGTAGGCCTCCTTTAGAGTCTCTGCAGGTCTCCACTCTCAACGCCAGCGATGTTGTCCAAGGGAAGGGCATTAGGACCCATACAGCTTGGCACCGGTGTCGTCGCTCAAGGACACACAGGCAGCCTCTGCCAAGGCTCGAACTAGCAACCTTCAGATCACTAGACCAACGCCTTAACCACTTGGCCACGCGCCAGCACATGTGATAGTAGAACAGTAAAGAAAGCACAACATTTCCCTGTCAATTAACCTGGTTCCAATTTTACTGTTTTTCCTGGAAATGTGTTCAGTGCAGTTGTTGCTAACAAGGTTTACATGAATAATCTCAGGAACGATCGGTGTTATGTGTGAGGAGCACTTGATGGTTCTGGACCTGTGCTCGATGGAGTTCAGAGGGATGGTGGGGGTGGTGGAGGGATGTATGGTTAAGTAAACCTACCGAATGCTGAAAAGTCTGGATACAGTGGACATGGAGAGGATGTTTCCATTAGACAGAGTCTGTGATCTGACAGCACAGTCTCAGAATAAAGATGCTTCCCCTTAAACTCAGATGAGAAAAATTTTTTGGCCAAAAGATGTCTGATCTGTGGAATTTGTTGCCACAGAGGTTGGTTGAGGCTGCCATTTGGGTATATTTGTGACAGAGATTAATATACTCATGATTGCTAAGTGGCTTCAGGGTTACAGGAGGAAGACAGGAATATGGTGTTGGAATAAAAATCAGCCCTGGTTGAATGGTGGGCAGACCAGATGGATCGAATCACCTGATTCTGTTCCTGTGTCTTATGTCTTACCATGACTGAATGATGGCTCCTTCTTATCCCATATCATTCTGTGACATGTGAGGGACAATTAAAGATTGTTCACTGAGATCGTTAAATCTGTCTTCAGTGTTTAAATTTCAGTGAGCTTTGTTCTTAGTAACATTACGCAGAAATGTTTGATTCTCCTTTTCATTATTAATGTGCTTCATTGTCTTTCATGTTAAAGTTAGATCTGCAGTGAAGGATTTATTGGAAGAAAAACCACGACTGAAAACTGAACAGCAACAAGTGAACCAGCCCGAGGATTGAGAGCACCGACTGGAGAGAACCCATCTGACTCGGAGATTCCAGTGATTCAGTCCGGAGAAAGTTTGGTGAGTCTCATTTACTCAAACACTGGTCCTTTAGACATTACATACCTGAACAAAGGAAGGTACATAATAGTGGGGAGTGAGACTGAATGTGCCCAGAAGGACCAGTTATGCCTCTGTCAGACCCAGTTGCAATCACTCCAGGTCTGGTAATGTGCTTCCAGCAGCCCAGCCCTTTGAAACCACTCCCATTCCCTCACAGTGGTTACTCAGTTCAAGATCTTGCATCCTCTGATGTAGCTTTTGGTCAGTTCTGAGTGGGGAGAGGGGAAGAGAGGGGATTGTTTATACTGACTGTCTTTCAAAAACAGTAATTGTTTGAACTTGCTGCAAACTCTCTCCCCATACCCTGTACTTTCTCAACTAAATTATTGACATAGATTACAAGTAGCAATGGGTGTAACCTCAGAGAACGTCACTAAGCACAGGACTCGAGTCCAAGAAGCAATCTCTCACCATCACCCTGTGCCTCCTACCACCCAGCCATTCCCAGACTCTGGGGCTCTGTAACCAACTCAATGTTAACAGGAAGATTAGTCAGTGATTAAGATGATGAGAGAATTGTGGCCTCCTGAAAGTACACGCGAGCTGAGCTGTCTGATTCATTGGACCAGATCCACCCTCGATGACAACGTAATTTACCCCTTGCCCATCCACCCAGGTCATGTTACTTCCGATAACCCACAGTACCCCAACCACTCTCCGTCCCGCCAGTGGCCCCAGACCCTTCTGACCATTCATCCCACACCAACACATAGACAGGCCCCCTTCACCCACGTCCACCCTCCCAGCTTGGGGAACCACAACAAACTGATCCCGCGATCCCGACACAGTGCAAAACTAACACCAGGGATGCAAGACTGGAGAGCCCGGAGCCTCCCGCTGTCCGGCTCGGTCTCGGCCCTTTCCCACTGCAACCGGCCCTGGATTTACACAAACCCGAGATTAACACCTTCCTCACCGCCACCTGAACAGTAGAAACACCCGCATCAGCTGGGGTTGAGCTGCAGTTGGTCCCCGTATGTGTTAAAACTCCCTGCTGTCGGATACGGAGACCAGAATCGTACGCAGTAAAACCACATAACGATTACAGCACAGAAACAGGCCATCTCGGCCCTTTTAGTCCGTGCCGAATGCTTACTCTCACCCAGTCACACCGACCCGCACTCAGCCCATAACCCTCCATACCTTTCCTGTCCGTATACCTATCCAATTTTTTTTTAAATGTCAAAATCGAACCTGTCTCTACCACTTCCACTGGAAGCTCGTTCCACACAGTTACCACTCTCTGAGTAAAGAAGTTACCCCTCGTGTTACCCCTAAACTTTTGCCCCTTAACTCTCAACTCATGTCCTCTTGTTTGAATCTCCCCTGCACTCAATGGAAAAAGCCTATCTACGTCAACTCTATCTACCCCCCTCATAATTTTAAATACCTCTATCAAGTTCCCCCTCAACCTTCTAAGCTCCAAAGAATAAAGACCTAACTTGTTCAACCTTCCTCTGTAACTTAGGTGCTGAAACCCAGGTAACATTCTAGTAAATCTCTGTTCTCTGTTGACATCTTACGTATAATTTGGTGACCAGAACTGTATACAATGCTCCAAATCTGGCCTCACCAATGCCTTGTACAATTTTAACATTACATCCCAACTCCTATACTCAATGCTCTGATTTATAAAGGTCAGCATACCGAAAGCTTTCTTCACCACCACATGAGATTCCACCCTCAGGGAAATATGCACCATTATTCCTAGATTTCCTCACACTGTCTACAAGCTTTCTCTATTTGTGAACTAACCTCCTCTCTCCCAGTCTCTTCAGTTTGATTCCCACTCCCCCCACAATCATCCTAGTTTAAAGTCTCCCCAGTAGCCTTCACAGATCTCCCCGCCAGGATATTGGTCCCACTAGGTTTCAAGTGCAACCCGTCTTTTTGTACAGGTCACACCTGCTCCAAAAGAGGTTGGAATGATCCAGAATCTTGAATCCCTGCCCCCTGCTCCAACCCCTCAGCCACGCATTTATCCTCCACCTCATTCCATTACTACTGTCACTGTCACGTGGCACAAGCAGTATTCCCGAGATTACTACCTTTGCAGACCTTCTTCTCAACTCCCTTCCAAGATCCCTATATTTTCCTTTCAGGACCTCTTCCCTTTAACTAACTATGTCATTGGTACCTATATGTACCACGACCTCTGGCTCCTCACCCTCCCACTTAAGGATATCTTGGACGCAATCCCGGACCCTGGCACCAGGGAGGCAAACTACCATCCAGATCTCCTGACTGCCTCCACAGAATCACCTATCTGACTCCCTAACTATCGAGTCCCCTATTACTACTGCCTTCCTCTTCCTTTCCCTCCCCTTCTGAGCCACAGGGCTGGACTCTGTGCCAGAGGCACGGCCACAGTTGCTTCCCCCAGGTAGGCTGTTCACCCCCTCCACCCCCCGCAACAGTATTCAAACAGGAGTACTTAATTGTCAAGGGGTACAGCCACTGGGGTACTCTCTAGTACCTGACTCTTCCCCTTCCCCCTCCTAACCATGACCCACCTGTCTGCCTCCCGTGGCCCCGGTGTGACCACCTGCCTGTAACTCCTCTCTATCACCTCCTCACTCTCCCTGACCAGACGAAGGTCATCGAGCTGCAGCTCCAGTTCCCTGGCACAGTCCCTTAGGAACTGCAGCTCGACACACCAGGTGCAAATGTGAACGTCCGGGAGGCTAGGAGACTCCAGGACCTCCCACATCCGACACCGAGAACAGCAAGCTGCCCTCACACTCATAATTCCCAGCATGGAACCGTAATCCCACGGTGGATTTGTTCCGTGACTTGTGAACATACGTGATTAATGACCCTGCAACTGGGGACTGAGTAAATAGTTCATCTAACAATTCAGATCATACACACCAATCTCCTTGCCTTTCTCACTCACCCCTAGCTACTTACCCCATTTCCCTCACCACACCCTCCTCACAGTTCCTCTTCCTCATAGGGCCCTCTACTCCAGCCCTTCCTTCTTGCTCCCTCTCTCCCTCACCCCTTCCTTATCATCGCCCCCTCAATCATCCTTGCTTCCTCACCGCCTCTCTCCCTCCCGCTTCTTTCCCTATCCCTGTTGCACTGCTACTTGACCAGTCTCCCACTCTTTCACCCCTTTCCTCGCGCTCTCCTTTTTTGCCACTCTCTCTACCCCTCTAGTAATAAATCATACTCCTCTCTCTTGTTTCTCTTCATCTCCTCACTCTGTCATGACTCTTTTCATTTCTCTCCCTCTTTCTCTCCATCTCTCCATCTATTTCTCTTACTGTTCCATTCTCTCTCCCATTCCACAATCCCTGTCCCTACCCCTATCACCCGCCATCCCACTCTCAATCTCAGTTACCCTCTGTCTTCCCCTCTCCATCTCCTCCTCTCTCACGCACCTCAATCAAACTTGTCTCTCACTCACTCACCTCCGCCACTCTGTAACCACCTCCATTTCCAGCTCTCAACCTCTCTCTCTCTCTCGCTACGTCCCACCCTCTCCCTTCTCTCAAACACTCCCTGCTGTCTCCCGTATCCCACATTGTCTTCCCCTCTTTCTCATCCTCTAAATCTACCACTCACCCCACGCGTTCTCCTCTTCGCTCCCTCTCAGTCCCACTCCTCCTCCTCCTCCCCCTCTCTCCCGTCACACCCCGCACTCTCCACCCCATCCCATACAATGGTATGCAAACGGCTCGGCACCACTGGTCAAACTTCCTGTTACTGTGAATAGTTAAGTGAGTAGAAGGTGAACTGGTCTTCAAAAGTCTCAAAATTAAAGACAAAATATTCAACATTTTAAGCAAGATTAGTGTATTATTAAAAACACAAAATGCTGGCAGAACTCAGCAGGCCTGACAGCATCTATGGGAGGAGGTAGTGACGACGTTTCGGGCCGAAACCCTTCATCAGGAGTTCAGTGTATTATTTCTGTTTTGTACAATTTTAGAGTGGGAGAAAAAAGGGAAAGGAGCACCATGGAAAAGTTCAGGCACCCCAAGAGATTTGAGCTCTCAGTTAAATTTTACCGAGGTCTCAGATCTGAATTAGCTTGTTAGGGCTATGGCTTGTTTGCAATCATCATTAGGACAGGCCAGGCTGTACAAATTGCAAAGCCTTATAAATACCCTGACTCCTCCAACCTTGTCCCAACAATCAGCAGCCATGGGCTCCTCTAAGCAGCCGCTGAGCACTCTGAAAGTTAAAATAAATGATGCCCACAAAGCAGGAGAAGGCTCTAAGAAGATAGCAAAGCGTTTTCAGGTAGCCGTTTCCTCAGTACATAATGTAAGTAAGAACTGGCATTTAACAGGAACGGTGGAGGTCAAGTTGATGTCTGGAAGACCAAGAAAACTTTCTGGGAGAACTACTCGTAGGATTGCTAGAAAGGCAAATCAAAACCCCTGTTTGACTGTAAAAAACATTCAGGAAGATTTAGCAGACTCTGGAGTGGTGGTGCACTGTTCTACTGTGCAGTGACACCTGCACAAATATGACCTGCATGGAGAGTCATCAGAAGAAAACCTTTCCTGCATCCTCACCACAAAATTCAGTGTCAGATGTTTTCCTGACATTGAGGGACAGGTTGCTTTCTTGACACCAGACAGATGTGGTTCAGAGCTCAGATAGAGTCAGTAATCAAATGCTTGAGCCTGGTGCGATGAATGCGTGGAGCTGTGGAAATCACGATGCAAGAAGCATCGCAGGAAAGCCAGATGAGCCCAGGGCATGGAATTGTGATATCGTAGGCATTACTGGGAATTGGTTGCACCCAACAGTCTGAGGGATCTAGAGGAACAAATTTTTAGAGAGTTCACAGACTATACCAAGAAACAAAAGTTGATATAGTAAGTGATTTTAACTTTCCATATATTGACTGGGACTCCCATACTGTAAAAGGACTAGATGGGGTAGAGTTTGTCAAATGCTCCTTAATCAGTACATAAAACAACCGGCGTAGAATTGTACAATAAGCTGTTGGGAACTGATCCAGGGCTGGTGACAAAAATTAGTGAATGGGAACACTTTGTGTATAGTGATCATAATGCCATGAAATTCCAAGTAAGTACGGAAAAACAGAGGTCTGGACCTCTCTTGAGATTCTAAATTGGAGCAACATCAATGTTTATGGTATTTGCAAGGATTTGACAAGTGTGGATTGGGACAGGCTGTTTTCTGCAAAGGAGCACTTGGTAAGTGGGGGTTCTTCAGAAGTGAAATTTTGAGGGTGCAGAGTTTGTATGTGCCTACCAAAATAAAAGTTGAAAGGTAACTGGTGCAGGGAACCTTGGTTTTCAAGAGATATCGTGGCCCCAGATATTTTGTTCCTCTAAATTCCTCAGGCTGTTGGGTGCTATCAAGATGCATTAATGACTACAATATCATACTTCCACACCCTGAGCTCATCTGACTTGCTTTAGTTGTCTTCTGTTGGTTTCTTAAAGCTTCCCAATGTTTTTTGCTCTATTATTTGCCCTCTCTTTGGCTTTTATGTTGGCTTTTGCATCTCATTTCAGGCACAGTTGTGTCCTCCTGCCTTTCCAATGCTTCCACTTCTTTGGGATGTGTCTATCACTCAGCTCCCGAGTTGCTCCCAGAAACTCCAGCCATTGCTGCTCCATCGTCATTCCTACCAGATTCCCCTTCCAGTCAGGTTTGGCCAGCTTCTCTGTCACAGAAACATGGAGAAGGTCAGAACAGAAACATGCCCACCCTGGATGATCAGAATGGTAATCTGTACGGGAGACAAAATAGATGGGGGAGGTTGTAAATAGTGGTTTTGCATCCGTATTTACTCAGGAGATGGACACAGAGTCGATAGAGGTGAGGCAAAGCAGCATCAACTTCAGAGACCCTGGACAGATTAGAGAGGTGGAGGTTTTGCTGCCTTAAGGCAAATTAGCATGGATAAATCCCCAGGACCTGACAAGTTGTTCCCTCAGACCCTGCGGAAGACAAGTGCAGAAATTGTCAGGGTCCAAGCAGAGATATTGAAATAATCCGTAGTGCCAGGTGAGGTACTGGAGGATTGGAGGACAGACAATGTTGTTCCACTGTTCGAGAAGGGGGTCTAAGGATAAATGAGAAAATGTTACGTTATTGAGCTTGACATCAGTTGTGGGAAAGTTATTAGAACATAAGTGCAGAAACTGGATATATAAGTATTTGGGTCGATGTGGACTGATTAAGGATAGACAGCATGGCTTTTTGCATGGTAGGTGATGTCTAACCAGTCTTACAGAGTCTCTCGAGGAAGTTATCAGGGAAGTGGATGAAGGCAAGGCAGCGGATGTTGTCTACATGGACTTTAGCAAGGCACTTGACAAAGTCTCATATGGGAGGTTTGTCAAGAAGGTTCAGTCACTCAGCATTCAAGATGAGACAGTAAATTGGGTGAGACACTGTCTTTGGGAGAAGCCAGAGTTTGGTAGCAGATGGTTGCCTCTCTGACTGGAACCTGTGTCTAGTGGTTGCCACAGGGATCAGTGCTGGATCTGTTATTGTTTGTCATCTATATCAGTAATCTGGATGATCAGATGGTTTGGGATCAGCAAATTTGTGGATGAAACTGAGACTGGGGATTCAGCGGACTGTGAGAAGACTATCATGGCTTGCAGTGCGATCTGGACCAGGTGGAAATATGGCTTGAGAAATGGAAAATGGAATTCAATGCAGACAAATGCGAGGTGTTGCATGTTGGTAGGACCTACCAGGGTGGGTGTTACGCAGTGACTGGTCAGACATGGAGGAGTGTTGTTGAAGAATGGGATCTGGGAATACAGGTCAAAATTTCACTAAAACTGTTGACACATTTCGATAGGGACGGAAAGAAAGATTTTGGCACATTCGCCTTCATAATCCGAAGTACTGAATTATATGTTATGTTGACTTTGTACAAGACATTGGTGAGGCCTAATTTGGAGTATTGTGTGCAGTTTTGGTCACCAACCTACAGGAAAGATGTAAAGACTTGGAAAGCGTTTGGAGAAAATTCACAAGGATGTTGCCAGATCTGGAGGACTTGGGTTACAAGGAGAGATTGAACAGGCCAGGACTTTATTCCTTGGAATGTGGAAGATTGAGGGGAGATTCGATGGAGGTATTCTACAATTATGAGGGTTAGAGATAGGGTAAAATCAAGCTGGCTTTTACCACTGAGGTGGGGTGTGACGATAACCAGAGGCCGTGGGTTAAGGGTGAAAGGTGAAAGGTGAAACGTTCAGGGGAACATGAGGGGAAACTTCTGCCAGGTGAGTTTCCAAAGAGATCACCAGCTCGTAACTCAGCACGGATGGAAAGCGTGCAGGGGAGCCGGCCGGATTCGAACTCGGGACCTTTCGTCCCGAAGTCTGGCACTGATGCCACTATGCCACCAGCCAGGTCAGGACATGGCAATGACATGGCATTGAAACTGTGGAACTTTATATTAACATTACATAAAGGGAAACCCCAGCTGCACGTCAACAAAGGCTATTTACGTGAGAGGGTTTAGTTCCCGTGGGGCCAGACACCCTTTCAGCTCAGTGGGAAGAGGGACTAATTCAAAAGGACAGAGTCAAACAGAGCCAAGTCACAGATTGGAGATGGCATAAGTGCCCCATACTTATAGAGCATCAGAGAGTTTGAGGGTCGTTCCAGATACCAGCACTGTGCCCAGTTAGAAGGTGATTTCTCTCTCCAACTTGTGTTGAGCTTCACTGTAACAGTGTGATGTCGGATCACACCTTGGCAACTCAAGTGATCTCATCTCAAATGTTGTCCTTCACCGACTGATGGATTTTTAAATCTTTTTGCAGGTTAAAATCGACAAGGAATTTGTCTATGGGAATTCAAACGCAACACACCAGTTGTGCTGTCGCTGTCTAGATATTTAAGGAGCAAGGGATTCAATCAGCCATCCTTCCTGTTCAGACTGTGCGGAGGGATTCACTCGGTCATCTGACCAACTGACACGTCTGTCATTTTACACAGGGGAGAGACCGTTCTCCTGCTCAGACAGTGGGAATGGATTTACTCGGTAATCTCAACTGAAGGTTCACACTGGGCAAGGCCATTCATCTATTCTGTGTGTGGGAAGGGATTCAGTTGGTCTTCCCACCTGTGGACACACCAGTCAGTTCACACTGGGCAAGGCCATTCATCTATTCTGTGTGTGGGAAGGGATTCAGTCGGTCTTCCCACCTGTGGACACACCAGTCAGTTCACACTGGGCAGAGGCTGGTCATCTGCTGAATTTGTGGGGAAGGATTCAGTCGGTCATCTGATCTAATGGCTCACCAGCGCGTTCACACTGGGGAGAGGCCGTTCACCTGCTCAGACTGTGGGAAGAGATTCACTCGATCATCTGACCTGCTGGCGCACCGACGTGTTCACACTGGAGAGAGGCCATTCACCTGCTCAGACTGTGGGAAGGGATGCAGTCAGTTATCTGCACTGAAGGTACATCAGCGAGTTCACACTGGAGAGAGGCCGTTCACCTGCTCAGACTGTGGGATGGGATTTACTCAGTCATCTCACCTACTGAGACACCAGCGAGTTCACACTGGGAAGAGGCCATTCACCTGCTCAGATTGTGGGAAGAGATTTACTCAGTTATACAACCTACAGAGTCACCAGCGAGTTCACACTGGAGAGAGGCCATTCATCTGCTCAGAATGTGGGATGGGATTTGCTCAGTCATCTCACCTCCTGAGACACCAGTCAGTTCACACTGGGGAGTGGCCATTGAACTGCTCAGATTGTGGGAAGGGATTCCCTCGGTTATCCCAACTACTGGGACACCAGAAAGTTCACACTGGGGAGAGGCCTTTCACCTGCTCAGAATGTGGGAAGGGATTCAGTAATTCATCCCACCTACAGAGACATCTGCGAGTTCACACTGGGGAGAAGCCATTCACCTGCTCGAACTGTGGGAAGGGATTCATTCAATTATCTGATCTACAAAATCACCAGCGAGTTCACACTGGGGAGAGGCCATTCACCTGCTCAAACTGTGGGAAGGGATTCACTCAGTTATCCACCCTACACAGTCACCAACGAGTTCACACTGGGGAGAAGCCATTCACCTGCTCAGTCTGTGGGAACGGATTCAGTGATTCATCCGCCCTACACCGTCACCAACGAATTCACACTGGGGAGAAGCCATTCACCTGCTCAGTCTGTGGAAAGGGATTCACACAGTTATCAAGCCTACACAGTCACCAACGAGTTCACACTGGGGAGAAGCCATTCACCTGCTCAGTCTGTGGGAACGGATTCAGTGATTCATCCGCCCTACACCGTCACCAACGAATTCACACTGGGGAGAAGCCATTCACCTGTTCAGAATGTGGGAGGGGATTCACACAGTTATCCAGCCTACGCAGTCACCAACGAGTTCACACTGGGGAGAGGCCATTCTCTTGCTCAGACTGTGGGAAGGGATTCACACAGTCATCAAGCCTACACAGTCACCAACGAATTCACACTGGGGACAAGCCGTTCACCTGCTCAGACTGTGGGAAGGGATTCACGCTGTCATCTAATCTACTGAGACACCAGCGAGTTCACACTGGGTAGAGGCTGATCACCTGCTCAGTCTTTGGTCATAGATTTTCTCGGCCATCTCCACCAAATGTGCATGATTGTCAAGTCAAACTTGAGTTTCAGGAAGGTATCAAGGAAGAGCAAGAATTCACTGGCAGAGAGGACGGAACCTACTGCCTGAGGGCGGTTTCTGCCCAGAACATTTGGGCGGACCCCGCAGCGTCACAGTGGCAGTCCGAGAGCAGCGTCACATCGGCAGCCAGGAGCAGCGTCACAACCCGCGGTAAGATGCCGAACTTTAAATAATTGTTGAAACTGTTTCAGGGAAAGGAGCACTGCTGTCACTGCGTTTGGGTGAACTCCGCCACCGGGATCATCGCATGCAGGGACTTCTTGAAACCGGTGCGAGGCTTAAGAAGAGCTTGCGAACCTTCGAGAGAGTTCACCCAGTTTGGAACCATAACGGTCCAGTAGAGAAACAGAGGTGCAGGTCCGAAATCGTCTCCAAAGTCTGAGAGGCAGCCAGTTTTTCACCTAATCCTAATGCTAATGCTACTGCTACTGCCTTATGACTATCCTTGACTAGACTAATGACTGACTTACCGCTGATTATTTATGACTACTGACTAATAATTACCAACTGCCACACTTGCGAAAATAAAAATAAAAAAGGAAGAAGAAAGAAAGTTGTTTGGTCATTGAGTGGAATCCGGTTAAAACCTTCAGGTAGGCGTATTCTGTCCCTTTCAAGTGGGGAAGCTGCACATGGGAGCAAGAACTCCGACTTGACAGTGAAAATACTGCTTGACAACACTGTTTGACCAGGAAAAAGAAATCTGGGAGCTTTGAGCTGGAACAGCAAGAGCAATAACCTGGAGTCCTGAAATAGGAAGGAAATCAAGTTCAGATAAAACAACATCAAAGCATCACTAAAAAGTTGTACTCTCCCCTGCAGAGGGAATCAAACATGTCTGATCAAGCTATTGGGAAATCAGTTGAGCAACTCAAGCAAGAGAGAATGACAGCAAAAAGATTGTTTTCTCATTTGGCCAACAGTATTACCAGGACCTATGAAGACATGTCTGAAGAGGAGCTCAGAGTGAGTTTCAATAAACTCACAATAGAAGCCGAGAAAGTCATGGAAGCCAATGACGATGCGGAGGCCGGACTCACTGCAGAACGGGAGGTGGAGCTGAACACAGAGAAAGTAGCTGTGTTAACTGAACAGCAAAAAGCTGACCTGGCAAAGACGGCAAATGAGTGTGAGTTGAAACTGAGGGAAATCAGAAGGTTGATCCGGGAGACTCTTTGGACCAACTTTGGAAATGTTGAGTTGCTCACAGTACTACAAGTAGCAGAGGATGAATGTGAAGACGTCACTGCTGTACAACCCGATGGCCACCAGGAGGCGTATGGCTTCATGCTTAACCATCTGCAAGGACTGGTAAAGACAGCGAAGGAGGTGGGAACGATGGAACCGGCCAGGGGATCGGAAGCACCTTCAGAGTCGCCTAAAGGGGCTCGAACTCCAAATCCCCAAGCTGGTTTCCAAGAAGGCCCACTTCATACAGGCAAGGAGAAAGGAGGATGCTGAAAGACTAACACTGACGGCATTGGGCTTTTCCTCCAATTTCCCCACGCCAGCCATCAGACTGAAACCGACGGCCCTTCCCAAGTTTACTGGCAGCAGACGTGATTTTCTCAGGTGGAGAAAGGACTGGGAAGCACTCCAGAGGCAGAGAGAGCTGACCGGTTCAAGAGAGGTGAAAAAGATTCAACTGCTGGACAGTCTTGACGACAAAGTCAGAAGAGACCTTCGCCTCAAAACTTATAAAACTGCAGATGTCACCTTCTGTGTTCTAGAAAACCGCTATGGAAATGGAGTGTGGAAATCGGAAGTGGGATAGTATTGGCACAGCATGCGAGCCAAAATGCGGGGGTTGTGGCTGCGGAAACTGCCAGCCGGGCGGTAAAGGAATGACTCTTGCTAAAGAGAGGGAACTTGTATACAAATTCATATACAAAAAAAAAATCAAAGCAATAGTGATAAGGGAGAAAGAAAGGCATGAATATTGACTTCTCTAACTTCCGTTAATGCCCCTCCTCCCCTTCTTACCCCATCCCTGACATGCTTAGTTGCCCATCACTCCACTTGTTCTCCATCTCCCTCTGGTGCTCCCCTCCACCTTTCTTTCTCCCTAGGCCTCCTGTCCCATGATCCTTTCCCTTCTCCAGCTCTGTATCACTTTTGCCAATCACCTTTCCAGCTTTCAGCTTCACTCCACCCGCTCTGGTCCTCTCCTATCATTTCGCATTTCCCCCTCCCCCACCTACTTTCAAATCTCTTAGTATCTTTCCTTTCTGTTAGTTCTGACGAATGGTCTCGGCCAGAGACGTTGACAGTGCTCCTCCCAAAAGATGCTGCCTGGCCTGCTGTGTTCCACCAGCATTGTGTGTGTGTTTGAATTTCCAGCATCTGCAGATTTCCTCGTGTTTGCACAATATACGAAGGATACTTCACATTATGGATCATATATACAAAAAAATAAAATCAAAGCAATAGTGATAAGCGTGGACGCTGAAAAGGCATTTGATTCGGTTAATTATAATTTTCTTTACAGAGTTTTACATAGATTTGGTTTCCATAACAATTATTAAAACTATACAGGCACTATATGACAACCCTACCGCTGGATTAAAATCAATGGATATTTAATCAAATAGTCTTACCCTAGAAAGGGTCACAAGACAGGGTTGTGCATGGTCAGCACTACTCTTCGCATTATATCTGGAACCATTAGCTCAATACATGAGACAAAGTGGGGAATTACTAGTAAAGGGGCAGAGCATAAATTGACTTGTTACGTGGATGACATTTTGATCTATCTAGGGCAACCAACATACTCTTTACCAGATTGTTGCAATCCTTTGAACAATATGGTCAATTATCAGGATACATTATCAACATAGATAAAACCCAATTACTTTCATATTACTACAGCCCAGCAAGAGAAATTGAAAGTAGATAACCCTGGGCATGGCAAACAGAGTCTTTCAAATATTTGGGCATCATTATGCTAAAAGATTAGGCAACATTATCAGAATGTAATTATCAGCCTTTATATAAAAAGAACATTAAGGAATATATAGCAAGATGGAACCTGATTCCTTTCTTTTAGTTTCAGTTCAAGGAGTGAGTCTATTATAATGAATACACTGCCCAGACTGATATAGCTCTTTCAGCCCCTACCAATAGAGATTAATCAAAATCAATTCAATGAATGGAACAAGATGTTATCAAGGTATATTTGGCAAGGTAAAAGGCCTAGAGTTCATCTCAAAACTTTGCAATTAGCAAAGGAAAAGGGTGAATGCGGCCTAACTTCTCTTCGAGGTTATTATTTTGCAGCACAGTTGAGAGCTGTGATGTGCTGGAGCAACCCATCGTATGACGCACAAAGGAAAAACATTGAGGAGCAGGTACTTCCCATCCCCATACAAGCAGTTTTGGCTGATAATAACTTGCAAAGGTACATAAATACTATTGATAATCCATGGGTGAAATTGACTCTTAATATGGAAAACTATTATAAAAGAATATAATCTCGAGGGAGATACTGCAATTCTTCAATGGTGTGCATATAACTCAGATTTTACACCAAATAAATTGGATGCTAGATTTAAGGACTGGACAGCTAAAGGAATAACAGTTCTTTGCAACATAATGAAAGAAGGAATACTGTTCAGCTTTGAAATGCTGAAAGAGAAACATTTAGAAAAACAAGATTTTTATCAGTATTTATAGATGCGACAGTATGTTAATAGGATGCTTAAAATTGTATCCAAGGCAAGCACATGCATGATAGAGCTATTTAGAAAAGCATATAATTCAGATAACGGTAGTAGAATTATTACAAGCATGCATAAGAGTTTGTCAAATCTTAAAACATATTTGACTTCAAACATTAAAACAAAATGGGAGAAGGAAGGAGGGATAATTATATCTGAGGAAGAATGGACAATAATATGGAGGTATCAATGGAAGTGTACCAGTTCTCAGAAATGGAGGGAGTTCGGATGGAAAAACTTGATAAGATATTTCATTACACCCTCCCAGAAATCCCATTATGATAGTAACATCACTGTTTGCTGGAGAAACTGTGGAAATTGAAATGCAAATCATTATTATATTTTTTGTGACGGCCCTGTTATCAAAAGCTATTGGAGGGGGATACACAATGCCCTACATGGCATCGTTAGATGTGAAATACCCTTGGGGAGTAAGACCATATATTTTGGATGTATACCTCAAGAATGGTTGAAAAAAGATAAATATTTAATGAATATATTGTTGGCAGCTGGTAAAAAGACTGTTACTAGGAAATGGTTATCACAGGAGAGCCCAACTTTAAATGCATGGATGGAAATTACAATGGACAAGATGGAGAAGATAATCATAATCTGGAACAAATTGATTCATACTGGGAAAAATGGTTTAACTACATAATCCCTCTAGGCCTGCTTTTATTCTCACAAATCAATGAATATGTTGTAAAAAAAAGATCACTCCCTCCTTGTACATAGTTTTTTTTTTCCTTTTGCTTGTTTTTTCTTTCACACTTATAGAAGGGTATACCTCAGATAAATTCTATGTGGGGATTTGTGGCATATATGATTATATGATATATATTTACAATGTCTGAAATACATCTTCTGGAAATGTTTGTTTTATGATGAACTTCAATAAAAAAAAACAAGAAAAAACAGTCAGATAAAACTTTTAAGTATATATTTTCATCAAAAATGAACAGGATTCAGCACTCCATGTGTGTATTTGCAATCGTGATAAGAAATACAGACCAGAAAACCTAAATGATAGGCCAACTCAGAACAATCAATCATCACTCCGGAAGAAAACTTTAACCAGTGAAATGAGTATGACCCTCCATGCGAGACCTCCCAACGATCTGAGTAGACTAGATGGTGACAAGGAAGCCTTGAGCACCTGACTGAGAGTTCAAGAACTCCCCCTAAAAAAACAAAGGAGTTCCTTGCAGAAATACAGGACAAGTTGTTTGACAAAAGGGGGGGAAACATCAAAAATACATGAAATATTAACAAATGAGGAAGTTAGTGCAGAAAATGCCAGAGAAATCAGACACAATCCAACACATTCCAGGATCCTGCAGCAGATTTACTCAATCTGATTACTTACAAAGTTACAAAGAAATGGCAAATATCATTCACTAAAATCTTGCTTTAAAATACAAACTCATGAATGCCCTCCATCACTTCATAAAGGTACAATAAATTCAAGCCCAATACAGTTTTAGTGTCAAAATCTAGCAAATTAGATGATAATCAATACATTATTTCAGATAGGACAATCCATAAGAACCATCCAGATATAATATTACAGGATAAACAAACAGGAACAACTCCCCCAACAGATAAAACCATTCCCAACACACACGTGTTCCTCAACCAGTGGAGCACCGCACCCCAGGTGTTGTTTGTGTCATCAGTCAGACAACCAAATTATTTTCTCTGTCAATCAGCTTCCAAATGTTGCTACTCTGTCATTCATTGCCTCATTCTGCTGCTGATCCCCTTCTCATCATATGTTCTTATGACAACTATCATCCAGACCCCCAAACTCTGCCCTGTGCAGACTCGCCTCTGGTTTCTGACCCTGCTTCATTGAGCATTCAACTAATCGTTTCCCATTCTGCTTTCAGTTTTTAGAGAACAGTGGTGTTCTCTAACAACACTTTAGAAGCAGGGAAAGTGAACCATAATGTGGAAATGAGATGTGATTAAGGAGTTTAACTCCCAATGTCATTCTTCCTCATCCAGAGATTAGAGGGGTGAAGAACATCTCAGACAGAACTGCAGTCAGCTCGACTTCTTCAGTCAGCAGAAAATTCAAGGGAAACCTTTTCACCCACAGAGTGGTGACTGTTAGGAACCCATCACCACAGGGAGAGTGAGAGGGGGAAAACCGGAGGATTTACAAGGACTGTTGTGGACAGAATCACAGGGTCCAGCTGGCCCGAGTTGACTCTCTACTGTACACTAGGTGTGTTGTAAATTCACCAAGACAGAGTTTAACATAGAACTGATTTATTTGTCTTAGACCCAGAATATTAAACTCCCGTCCCATTAAAGGTGAATGTGCAGCAGAAAAAACTCCTCCCATGCCCAGTGACCAGGGTGCAGGACTGGGTGTGGTGAGCAGCAGCAATAATTGCAGAGTTCAGCACCGACAGTCAGTCTCAAACTTGCATTCAGCAACGGTGATGGACAAATATCCAGCATGCAGCCTATTGAAACTTTCTCCCCAGTGTGAAACTGGTAGTCTGTCACAAGTATAACAATGTTTAGGTTATGACTAGAGGTGACAGTGCGAGGCTATCCAATGAGAGAAATGTTCTTTCTTGTGAGTTTGGAAGAAAGATTTTGTGCTCTTTTGCTGGGGAGAGATGAGAAGACATGAATGGAGAGACTGGACCCTTTTTCTTTTTTTTTTGTTTTCTTTACTAACCCTGGGGTCAAAGTAAGAATTATAAAGCTCAATCATTTAATCACATATTTTGTACTGTTTTGTATTTCAGGGTACTGATTTACTACAGGGGACACGGCACACAGCATCCACCAAAACGATATTTCTTTAGTTTGGCCGGGCTGCGGGTCTATCACCCCCCATATTAAGCTGAGGGCCAAAGCGAGAGTTACATGTGGTTAGATTAAAGAACACTGGGGCTGTCTACAAGACGGGTCAGAGCCGTCTCTATTTCCTGAGGAGACTGAGGTCCTTTAACATCTGCCGGACGATGCTGAGGATGTTCTATGAGTCGGTGGTGCCCAGTGCTATCGTGTTTTCTGTTGTGTGCTGGGGCAGCAGGCTGAGGGTAGCAGACACCAACTGAAACAACAAACTCATTCGTAAGGCCAGTGATGTTGTGGGGGTGGAACTGGGCTCCCTGACGGTGGTGTCTGAAAAGAGGATGTTGTCCAAGTTGCATGCCATCTTGGACAATGTCTCCCATCCACTCCATAAGGTACTGGTTAGGCATAGGAGTACACTCAGCCAGAGACTCATTCCACTGAGATGTAAACCTGAGCGTCATAGGAAGTCATTCCTGCCTGTGGCCATCAAACTTTTCAACTCCTCCCTCAGAGTTTCAGACATCCTGAGCCAATAGGCTGGTCCTGCGCTGGTTTCCACTTACCCCTAGACATTGATTGAGCTTGTTTCTTATTATTGATTATTATTCCTACACTTCTATGTTTATTTTTGTTAACCTGCTTTATATGTGTATTTGTATTATTGATACTGTTTTGCTTATTTTACTAATAAACGCCTTTAGCTAAAATGATAGATTTCCCTTATCTGATCTGGTTGTGTGAGAAACCAGAAAGACAGGCAGCAGAAATGGATGTTGACGAGTTTCTGTTAAGTCCAGACTTTGTGGCATTAAAGACGGCTAAAAAGTCTGAGTTTTGGGAAATGGTGGAGTCCTTCGAATTCAAGGAGGTTAAGAAAGGGATGATGATGGCAGAGATGCAACGTAAGATAGCTGAACATTATGTCACAATGCAGATATTCAAGGCAGAGTTGTTAGAACACTTTCCTGTAGGGAAAAAGTGGCTGTGATCCAGAAGTGGCCTAGAGATAAGTGGGTGGTGTTGTTACAAAGTGTACTTAAAAGGAAGGCTCAACGTGCATATGCAGCATTGTCGATGGAGGTTGCAGAGGATTATGAGGAAGCAAAACTGGCTATCCTTCAGGCCTATGAGCTGGTACCTGAAGCCTATAGACAAGAGTTCAGGGACTTAAGGAAGCAGTGGAATCAGACGTTCACAGAGGTTACATACGACAAGTGTGTGTACTTTGACCGCTAGTGCGCTGCAGAAGGGGTTGGGGAGGATTTCTGCTGCCTACGAAAGATGATCCTGATTGAAGAATTAAAAGATTGTGTTCCGGATAATGTCCGGAGATACCCGAACGAGAAGAAAAATAAGTCCATATCAGAATCTGCCAAGCTAGCAGATGAATACGCCTTAACCCATCAAATGAAATTTTCCCCAAATAAGTGCTACTACGGAGCAGTAGGGGTGGTAGAGAAAGCCTACCGGCTAAGTCTGAGACTAAGCCGGGGTCTACCGGAAAAGACAAGGAGGAAAAGCCGTCTGGCAGGTCTCCTAGCGTTGTGTGTTATAACAGTGGGAAATCTGGCCACATAGCATCTAAGTTCTTTGCTCCAAAGGAGGAGACGGGGAAAGGAAAGGCGACCGTGCCGACGGGCTGTGTTAAGCCGGTTGAAATGCCGTTAAAAGAGGAGCTAAACCGAGTTCAGGAGGGATGTGAGAAATCCCTTTCAACCGGGTTGGTATCTGTGAGTGAGGGGTGACCCCCAGTGCCAGTAAGAATCTGGAGAGACACTGGGGCTTTTTAGTCCTTAATCCTAAGCAGAGCATTGGAATTCAATAGTGAGACAGATACTGGTGACGTGAACGTGATAGAAGGGGTTGGAAAAGGAACTGAGGCCGTACCGTTACATAAAGTATTTTTGAAGAGTGATCTGGTATCTGGACCAGTCACGATCGGGATACAGTCTGCACTCCCGATACCCCATGTAGATGTCTTACTCAGGAATGACCTGGGCGGGGGTTGGGGGGGGGGGGGGAGGGATGTGCTCTCTGCAGTTCAGCTCGCGAGTAAGCCTGCCAGGACTGAGCCCCCGCCCATAGTTTCTGAATTTAATCCCGCAGGTGCAGTCACCAGAAGAATGTCGAGGAAAGCTGTTAAGACTACCCCTGATTTAGCCGAGTCCAACCTTGATTTAGCAGAGACATTTTTACCAGCCTTGTACTAGGAGAGGTTGGAGGGTGGTAAAACGGAGAATAGTGGGGCTAAGGAAAGTAAGGGAGACAAAGCAGAGTCAGTGTTGTCAAGGAACAGAATCTTGAAATTGGCCCGTAAGATACCCCTGGGTGGACATTTTGGAGTGAGCAAGGAATTTATGGAGGCACAGAGCCAAGATGAGGAACAGATGTGGCAGTTAGAAGGTCCAGGGTTGGACACGGATGATGTATCTGGATTGACAGAGCTGGTTGTAGTTGAAGAATTTAAGTGTGTTCTCAATAATGCAAAGGCTTTCTGAGATAATAAGGATGCCTCTACCTTGAGGGAGTCCGCTGGGTTAGCAGACGAGGTTGTTTTAACCTGCAAGGTTGAGTTTACTCCAGATGGGTGTTGCCCAGAGAGTAACTGGGAGGATCAGGGGAACTCGGAATTTGAAACTGGGACTGGTATTGAAAGCCTAGAAGAGGCAGTTGTCCCATTGGCCTATGTTCAGGTTACTGAACCTTGTGTGGAGACTCAGGAAAGGTCTGAAATGTCTGATTTGGTTAAAAAGGAATGCAATCCTTTTGGGTCAGATGCACTTGGTTCAGTGAAGAAAGGGTTAACCTTGGCACCAGGAGAGAGTGAGGATTCTCAGTCATGTGTATTAAAAGTCAGTGATGAGATAAAAGCTGGTGAGATGGATGTTATTGGAGATACTGAGCGAAAAAGTGTTACTCGACTTTTGAATAAAGTAAATGTAAAGTCGGGTTTGGTTCCAGGACTGTTGTGCAAAGGGAAGGGACCGTTAACTAAACAATGGTTTGTTAACAAGATGTTTGTTTTGAAATTTAAGGATAAGCAACTTGGTGATGTTGCTCAAGTATGTGATTTGGAGAGGCAGAACTTAAAGTGTTGTTTTGGCCCAGAGAGACCATCTGCTAGTGTCATCAAGGAAACTAATCAAATTAAAGATCCTGAAGATAAAATTAATGACCTGCTTAAAATTAATGAGTGGTGTGGAAGTTCAGAAAATGGGCTTAGTTTAGAAAACATCGGTGATAAGCTTTATTTTTCTGGACGAAGCTTGTGAAAGTTAAAGATGATATCATAGTAGGTTGACTGAAAGTTAGGTTTAGAAGTAAAATAGAGATTACTATTTGTAATGTACTACATTATAATCACACATGTAGTGGTTCACTCTTTGTGATATACACCTAAGCTAAGAACTAACTCCACTGTAGAAAAAGAATTACTGTCACTTACCCTGGCATTACAGCATTTTGAGGTCTACATTTGACCAGCATAGAAACCAGTGATAGTTTATACTGATCGCAACCCCTTGGTATTTTTGACAAACATGAAGAATAAAAATAGATGGTTATTAAGTTGGAGTCTGTTGTTACAAGAATTTGATATTAAAATACAAAATGTAAAGGGAAATGACAATGTAATTGCTGATTGTTTATCCAGGTGTTAATTTGAAAGTATACCTGTGTTATCCTTGTAGTTAAAGACCACTTCTGTATTAGATTAGACTCTGTAATGTGCTTTACTAGTGAATTTTCAACCCGGTGAAGATTCTTTGAAGGGTGGGGGTGTTATGTGTGCTGAACAGACCTGATGGAAATGGGGTCCAGAGCTGACCCTTCCCCCCCCCCCCCCCCTTTGAGGACTATGCAGCTAATGAGAGTGAGAGAGAGATGAAGAACAGAGGTAGAGATATCTGCTACAGATAAGAGAGAGACGACTGATTTAGGTATTATGGCTGCTTCACTGATGGACAGGTAAACGAAACCTTTTGCTGCAGGGACACTTCTTTGCTCGTTAACATTCCTGAAGAGACAGCAGGAGTGGCCTAGCTTGATGGACATAGACATATTGAGTTGATGGATGGCTGATACCCCGTCAGTGGGGATAAAAGACGGGTCTGGGGAGACACTCTTCAAACACACCAGTGGACACTGACCGAGTGTTGTGCACCCACAGGAAGGTGGGGGCTTAGAGGACCGAATCAGAAGATCGGTCACAAAAGCTCACAGTATGACGGCAGGGCTGGTGGGGACTTGTGTGTGTGTCCAGTCATGCCAGGGTGATGAGTCCACCACTGAAGAACAGTCTAGCTGAGAACGGAGGGGTCATAACCGAATGACCACAATGGTACAACAGAATAAGAAGACAACAGAAGGTTTGCTTGCTGCAGCTGCCCAATCTCTTGGTCGCTTTCTGCCCCCCTCTCTCTCTCTCCAATTGCAGCACAGCAACAGCTACCTCAGCATGGACGAACTGAACTGAACTTTATATTCTCTTATGACTATTCATATACCCCTAGATATTGATAGAGCTTGTTTATTATTGCTAACCTGTTTTATATGTATATTTGCATTATTGATACTCTTTGGTTTATTTTACTAATAAACACCTTTAGTTAAAGAACCACCAGACACCAACATATCCTTCCATTTCTGCTGGTCTGTTAACCCAGTTACTGGGTACGTAACAGCATACTTGACTTAGTATTATTTAATTATTTATGGTTTCATATTGCTATATTTCCTGTTCTTGGTTGGTGCGACTGTCACGAAACCCAATTTCCCTCAGGAATAATAAAGTATGTCTGTGTCTGATTACTGAGTTAATTGCTTACCACATTCACAGCAGGTGAACGGACACTCCCCGGTAAGAACTCAATGATGCCTACTTGGTTGATTTGGCTGAGAAAATCTTTTCCCGAAGTCTGAGCAGGTGATCAGCCTCTACCCAGTGTGAATTCGCTGATGTACCTTCAGCTTAGATGACCGAGTGAATCCCTTCCCACAGTCTGAGCAGGTGAATGGCCGCTCCCCGGTGTGAATTCGCTGGTGTGCCAGTAGGTCGGATGACCGAGTGAATCCCTTCCCACAGTCTGAGCAGGTGAATGGCCGCTCCCCGGTGTGAACTCGTTGGTGTGCCAGTAGGTCGGATGACCGAGTGAATCCCTTCCCACAGTCTGAGCAGGTGAATGGCCTCTCTACAGTGTGAACTCTCTGATGTACCTTCAGTTGAGATGATTCAGTGAATCCCTTCCCACAGTCTGAGCAGGTGAACAGCCACTCACCAGTGTGAACTGACTGGTGTCTCAGTAACTGAGATGACCGGGTGAATCCCTTCCCACAGACCGAGCAAGTGTACAGCCTCTCCCCAGTGTGAACTGACTGGTGTACCTTCAGCTGGGATGAGCAAATGAATCCTTTCCCACAGTCCGAGCAGATGAACGGCCTCTCTCCAGTGTGAACTCTCTGATGTACCTTCATTTGGGATGACCAAGTGAATCTCTTCCCACACTCTGAGCAGGTGAACGGCCTCTCCCCGGTGTGAACTCGTTGATGCACCTTCAGTTGGGATGAGCAAGTGAATCCCTTCCCACAGTCTGAACAGGTGAACGGCCTCTCCCCGGTGTGAATTTGCTGGTGTGCCATTAGGTTAGATGACCGAGTGAATCCCTTCCCACAGTCTGAGCAAGTGTATGGCCTCTCCCCGGTGTGAACTCGCTGATGTACCTTCAGTTGGGATGACCGAGTGAATCTCTTCCCACAGTTCGAGCAGGTGAACGGCCGCTCCCCAGTGTGAACTCGTCGGTGTGCCATTAGGGCGGACGACTGAGTGAATCCCTTCCCACAGTCTGAGCAGGTGAATGGCCTTTCGCCAGTGTGAACTAACTGGTGTGTGAGTAGGTCGGATGACTGAGTGAATCCCTTCCCACAGTCTGAGCAAGTGAATGGTCTCTCTCCAGTGTGAACTCTCTGATGTGCCTTCAGTTGGGATGACCGAGTGAATCTCTTCCCACAGTCTGAGCAGGTGAATGGCCGCTCTCTGGTGTGAACTCGCTGGTGAGCCATTAGGTTAGATGACAAAATGAATCTTTCCCCACAAATTCAGCAGATGGAAGAGCTTCTGCCCAGTGTGATCTGCCTAGTGTGTCCACAGGTGGGAAGACGACTGGATCCTTTCTCACAAACAGAACAGGTGAATGGCCTTGTCCCAGTGCGAACTTGCTGATGTACCTTCAATTGAAATGACCGAGTAAATCCCTCGCCACAGTCTGAGCAGGAAGGATAATCGAGTGAATCCCTTGCTTCACTTCTTAAATATCAAAAGAGACAGCAAAACGTGTGTGTTGTGTTAGACATTCCCGTAGACAAATTCCTTGTCATTTTTAACCTGTGAAAAGATTTACAAAATCCATCAATTGGTGTAGAACAACATTTCAGCTGAGATCACTTGAGTTGTCAAGGTGTGTTCTGACATCACACTGTTACAGTGAAGTTTAACCCAATTTGGAGAGAGAAATCACCTTCTAACTGGGCACAGTGCTGGTATCTGGAATGACCATTAAACTCTCTGACGCTCTTCCTGTCTCTATAAGAATGGGTCATCTCTGCCATCTCCAATCTGTGACCTGCCTCAGTTTGACTCTCTCGATTGGTATTATTCCCTGTTCCCACTGAGCTGCATGGGTTCCTCCCCCACAGTAACTGAACACTCTCACACAAATAGCCGGCAGTGCATTCCACGCACCCACCACTCTCTGTGTAAAAAAACTTACCCCTGACATCCCCTCGGTATATATTTCCAAGCACCTTAAAACTATGTCCTCTCGTGTTAGTGATTTCAGCCCTGGGAATAAACCTCTGGATATCCACATGATCAATACCCCTCATCAGCTTATACACCTAAAAATGCTCTAAACATAAAGAATTAAATTATTCATTGCTTTGTGTATTTGTCAGAAGTATACAACATTATGAGGGTAAAGATAGGTTAAATGGAAGGAGGATTTTCCACTGAGGTTGGGTGCAATGATAACCAGAAGTCATAGGTAAGTGGAGAAGGTGAAAATTTAATGGGAACATTTGGAAAAGCTCTTTACTGAAATGGTTGTGAGAGGGTGGAATGAGATGTCAGCACAAGTGGTGAATATGAGCTCGGTTTCACCATTTAACAGAAGTTTGGATGGGAGTGTGGATGGTAGGGGTATGGAGGGCGATGGTCCTGGTGCAGGTAGTTGCACAGCTTAAATGTTTTTTTCAGCATTGACTAGATGGGCCAAATAGCCTATTTCTGTACTGAACTTCTCCATGTTTCTATGTCAGAGAAGCTGGCCAAACTTGTTTGGAAGGGAAAAGGTAGGAGTGACAACGGAGCAGCAATGGCTGGAGTTTCTGGGAGTATTTTGGAAGCTGAGTCATCGATGCATCCCAAAGAAGTGGAAGCATTGGAAAGGCAGGAGGACACAACCGTGGCTGAAATGAGAAGCCAAAGACAACATAAAAGCCAAAGAGAGGGGAAAACAAAAGAGCAAACATTATTTGGAATCTTTTAGAACCTAACAGAAGACAACTAAAAAAAAGTCAGATGAGCGCAGGAAGTGGAATTATGATATTGTAGTCATTAATGAGTCTTGGCAGCACCCAACAGTCCGAGGCATTTAGAGGAACAAAATATCCGGGGCCTCAATATTTCCTGAAAATCAATGTTCCCTGCACTGGTTACGTTTCAACTTTTATGTTTTTAGGCACATACAAACTCTACACTCTCAAAATTTCACTTCTCAATGCCTCCCACTTACCAAGTACTCCTTTGCCAGGAAACAGACTGTCCCAAGCCACACTTGTCAGATCCTTCCTGATACCATCAAAATTGACTTTTCTCCAATTTAGAATCTCAACCCGTGGTCCAGACCTCTCTTTCTCTATCTTTATTTTGACTTTCATGGCATTATGATCACTAATTTCTGTCACAAGCCCTGATCATTTCCTAACAGCTTATTGCACACTTCTACGTCAGGAATTTTACATACTGATTAAGGGCACATTTGAGAAACTCTACCCCATCTACCCCTTTTACACTATTCGAGTCCCAATCAATACAGGTAGTCCCTGAGTTACAAATGTCCGACTTACGAGCAACTTGTACTTACGAACCGAGGAAGGAGAACGCAGTCCACCATTTTAAGTCATTGCCTCTAACACTGTGTTGAGTGTTTAACTTTGTATTGGGCTTAAATTTTTCTTAGTAAGATTTACCCTGACACCACAAACCCCTCCCACCATTCCTGTCAGCTGGTGGCGCAGTCAGCTCAGCACTGGGCTAGAGAACGGAGGTTCTCGAGTTTGTTTTAGTGACAGACTGCTCCCGTGCCGGGTTGATGTCGATCCAGTGACTCCCGTACCCTCCATGCAGGGTTGATGTTGAGCTCGCAACTCGACCTTGTAAAAAAAACACTGCCACCTCCAGTTTAAATTCCCACACAGAATATTGTGGAGGATCAAATAACCAAACCGAGCACAGCCCCCACTTGTCCCATTTAACCTGTCTCAGTGTACAGTTTAGGACCTGGGGAATTTAGTGTTGCAGTTCTTTGGACCCAGTGGAGCTCTGGAGCTGGCAGAGGTCGGCACCCACCGCCTGCAGTGTTTCTGTTCCACTGACAGGAAGCAATCGCACTTGAAAATAAAGTGTGAATAAGAAAGCATTTGGAAAGAGGTGAAATGCCATCCGTCACTGGAAAAGCATTAGGCTACAGTCGGTCAACTATTGTAACAATTTTAAATGATAATGGATAAAGTGAGAATAATGGAGCATGTGAAAGTCCCTGCCCTGATGAAAGCTACAATTATTACTAAGCAACACAATAGTTTAATTATTGGAATACATACTTTTAAGTGTTTTATATACATAGAAAAGTAAAATATATACTATATACTAAGACAAACGTTTGACTAACTGACACTAAATAATACCGGATGTACTTGTTCCAACATACGTACAAATCTGTCTTAAAGATGGACTCAGGAACGGAACTCATGTGTAACCTGGGGACTGCCTGTATATGGAAAGTCAAAATCACTTATTGAATCAACTTTTGTTTCTTGGCATGGTCTCCAATCTGTCTACTAATTTGTTCCTCTAAATCCCTAAGACTATTGGGTGTAAACAAGTTCCAATAATGTCTACAATATCATAATTCCCTTTCCTGAGCTCATCTGGCTTTCCTACGATGCTCTTTGCATTGTGATATACACAGCTCAGCACATTCATCGTACCATGCTCAACCATGACCTCAATGTTTGACTAAATGAGACTCACCAAACTTTCTCCTGACTGAATCAATGGAAACTGAGTCAGGAGCGTTCTCTCTAGTTGATGCTCTCAGTCCTCGGGCTGGTTCACTTGTTGCTGTTCCCGTCTTCAGCTGTGGTTTGCTTCCAGTTGGGGTATTTCTTCCAATAGAACTTTCACCGCAGGTTGAACTTTAACCAGAGAGAAAATAAAGCACATTAACAATAAAACGGAGAAGCAAACATTTCTGCTTAATGTTACTAAGAACAAAACTCACTGAAAGTTAGAAGTTGAATGCAGATATAATGATCTCAGTAAACAATTGGTTATTGTCCATCACACGTCACAAAATGATATGGGATAAGGAGCAATCATTCAGTCAGGAACAGAAGTAGATGATTCAATCCATCTGGTCTGCCCCGCCATTCAACCATGGTTGATTTTTATTCCAACATATTCCTGCCTTCCTCCTGTAACCCTGCAGCTACTTAGCAATCTGGAATATATTAATCTCTGTCATCAATATACCTCAACCAACCTCTGCTGCAACAAATTCCACAGATCAGACATCTTTTGGACAATACGATTTTCTCAGTTTTAAAGGGAAACATCTTTATCCTGAGACGGTGCTGTGAGATCACAGACTCTCTGTCTAATGGAAACATCCTCTGCATGTCCACTGTATCCAGGCTTTTCAGCATTCTGTAGTTTTACTTAACCATACATCCCCCACCACTCCCACTGTCTCTGAACTCCATTGAGCACAGGTCCAGAACCATCAAATGCTCCTCACACATAAAGCCGATCATTTCTGAGATTATTCATGTGAACCTTGTTGGCAACAACTGCACTGAACACATTTCCAGGAAAAACAGACAAATTGGTACCAGGTTAATTGATAGGGAAAGTTGTGCTTTCTTCACCGTTGTACCAGCACAGAAAGAGCCATTTCCATTCCCAGGTTAAACCAGGTCAATTTCAGGAAATATAAACCAGTCCAGGATGAATGTAATATAAAGAAGCTGGATTTACCAGAAACGCTCAGCAGGTAAGGAACAGCTGTGGGGAGAGGAACAAACTCTACAATTCAGGTTAATAACATTTCATCAGAATGACTTCAAACGTTTTCAGTTTTTAGTGCAGATTTCCAGCAACTTGAGATTCTGCTTGACTTGCACCGAGTGGCCAACAGATGACAGTGAGTGGGGGGGATTTCTAAACACAGTTTGAACACCAAACTCGCAGGTCTATTTTTCCTGTTGTAAACACAGAACAGCCCATTTACTCATAGCCACTCCTCAGATTAGCAGTCAATGCTTCCAAAGGAACTCCAGAAACTAACATCTGATCCTACAACAGAAGTACTTGCTCAACACCCCATAAGCCCAAGCAGCTCGATTCCTGGGACCATTTTACCTGGATCAAAAACTGTAATATCCCAGGACCCAACCTCACAGATCTCACACTGGGTAGTGCAGTCTGGGATTTCCCCACAACCAATGTGCAGCTGCTCGAAATTTCTGCTTCATTGCAGAAGGATGACCATCCAGCCCCTTCTGTAGAAGCACTAACTGAAGTCAAAGCTATCACAGGACTAGGGTCCAAGCACCAACTCTCCCAGTACTCTTTGCTGACTGTAATACGATGAAGTGTGTCAGCCAGTCACAGTTCAAAAACTAGACCCTCCACACCAATGCACAACAGAAATGGGACCTGATGACCCTTTGGCATTCCAGCTAACAAAAAGTGATTTTGGAAATAACTCAGTGAGGTCAAAGGTGTAAAAGAATAGTTCACAATGAAGACTATGGTTAGAAGGATTGCTGATATTTATCACTGAAAAGGTGTGATACAGGGTGGACCAAGGTTGACCCAGATAGTTGATGCATATCACTGAAGATGGGGTCAGAGAGACTGGACAGAGGTTGAACAAGATGGGCAGGGAATGAGCAGATGTAACCAGATGGGAGAAGAGATCAAGGACAATCACTGATGGTTCTCCAGCAATATGCAGATACTGAATTAATGGTACATACTACTGTATAAAGGATTCCAAAATGACAAAGTTAGAACAACCAGTAAAAACATTGCCAGATATACTTTGATCCTCACCGTAGTTTTATCAACAAGCTTTCCATCCGGACACTTCATGCTTTTTATGGTAACTACTCTGCCCCTGACTGTGAGGATCTGCAGAGACTTTTGGATCCAGAACAGCACATCACAGAAACCACTCTACCCCTAGACTTCCCAGTCACTCAGTAAAGCAGGCAGTGAAATCAAAGATCCCCACAACCTGGGACGTTCTCCTTTCTCACCCACCCCAATCCGGGAGAAGACAATAGCCACAAAGCTCACGGACAAATGTGAGGAGCCTCAGCAAGCTTGGCGACTTGGGGAAAGTTAACGGGACTCAGTGGCCAACATCAGATTTCCCCAACACAACATGTGATCTTGCATCACAAACCGGAGGGCGGGAGAGTTCTGCAAGAAAAAGCCGTATGTGACCTGTCTGTGGGTCACCCATTTCAACTCTGCAGAAATAGACAGCCTGTGCTCCTGGTTTGGATCGTTCAATGCAGATTAAGTGAAGGGGACACATTTTTGACCAGCCCAGATAATCGGAAAATAAATGACTAATTGGCCCTCAGTTCGGGGCTCACGGCCCACATTGGATCTCCCCACTCGGGATCGGTCTCAGTACTCACCGATGGGACAGCAATATCTTTGGCCCACAGACTGTGATCTGACCCCTGGCTCCCCGACCCAGGAGGCGAGGACACCTTCCCCGATCCCACAGACATTCCTCTTCAGTACAGAGCAGAAAGGAAAACACTGCCCACCCAGAGTCTGTGAGCATAAGCGAAGGGATTGTTACATCTGTGGTTAAATGGGAGGGGCAAACGGGATCACGTGGCTGGTACCCCAGGCAGAGAGTCCAGCTGCCAACCACTTCTGTGGAAAGAGCCAAACTTGCCACTTACATCTCCTCTCACCTTAAGTGTATTAGACATTTCAACCCCCAGGAAAAATATATCGTCTGTCCACTCAGATTCAGTTTTATTATCACTGGCGTGCATCATGAAATTTGTTAACTTTGCAGCAGCAGTTCAATGCAATACGCAATATAGAAGAAAAATAATCCTAAAAATAAATAACTAAATCAATTACAGTATCCATATATCTGGGAACATTGCTCATCGTGATTTTTATAAAATGACCTGGATGAGGAAGTGAAGGGATATGTTAGTAAATTTGCTGATGACACAAAACTTGGGGGTGTTGTGGATAGTGTGGAAAGTGTTAGAGCTTACAGCGGGCACCGAAAGCATGCAAAACCAGGCTGAGGGGTCGCAATTGGAGTTCAACCCGGATAAGTTTGAAGTTGTTCATTTTGTTTGGTCAAATGTGATGGCAGAATATAGCATTAATGGTAAGGCTCATGGCAGTGTGGAGGATCTGCGGGATCTTGGGGTCCGAGTCCATAGGACACTCAAAGCTGCGACGCAGGTTGACTCTCTGTTTAAGACGATGTATACTGCATTGACCTTTATTAATCGTGGGAATGCGTTTAGAAGCGAGAGGGAATGTTGCAGCCATACAGGACCCTGGTCACACACCACTGTGCTCAATTCTGGTCACCTTACTACAGGAAGAATGTGGAAACCTTAGAAAGAGTGCAAAGGAGGTTTACAAGGATGTTGCCTGGATTGGGGAGCATGCCTTATAAGAATAGGTGGAGTGAACTCGGCCTTTTCTCTTGGAGTGATGGAGGATAAGAGGTAACCTGATAGAGGTGTATAAGATTATAAGAGGCATAGGTCGTGTTCAAGGGTTCAATGTCCATTTGGCAATCAGATGGCAGAGGGGAAGAAACTGTTTCTGAATCACTGAGTGTGTGCCTTCAGCCTTCTGTACCTCGCTATCTGATGGTAAAATTGAGAAAAGGGCAGCCCTGGGTGCTGGAGTTCCTTAACAATGGACGCTGCCTTCTGACACACTGCTTCTAATCCTCTGGTAATCGTATAAACATCTATCCAGAGAAAACAACATGAGATTGTCCAACCTCCCGTTACAGCTCATGCCCTCTAATCCAGACACTATTCTGGTAAACCTCTTCTGCGCCCTCTCCAAAGCCCCGACATCCTTCCGTGAATGGGGGCGACCAGAACTGTATGAAACACTCCAGATGTGCTATAACTAGTTTTATAAAGCTGCAACGCAACTTCCCGACTTTTGAACTCAGTGCTTCAACTAATAAAGACAACCATGCCATTTGCCTTCTTAACCACCCGATCAATCTGTGCAGTCTCTTTCAGGGAGCGATGCACTTGGAGTCTAAGATTCCTCTGATCATCGACACTGTTCAGGGTTTTGCATTTTACAGTGTACTGTCTCATACATTCAACCTACCGAGCTGCCAAGATGATCATCACTAATCAAATCTCACTGAGATTTCTCAGGTCCTGTTGAATCTATTGCCAAGTGCACAAGTACGGGAAGGTACAGGTACAAAGAAACACTGACTTGTGGCAGCATCACAGGCAAGTACATTCAGAAAACACACGGAACATAAATTGTACAATTCTCTGTCAGTAACAATATGGAAACATGTTTTACTTCATCCTGTTAACAGGACCAGAACAACAGGGGCTGAGGGGCGGCTCATCTCAGACGGTTCGGTGTGAAGGTCTCACAACCCGGACTGACCCCGGCAGATTCTGTGAAGGAAGCGAGGCGAGGCCGCCAGTTCGGGAAAGTTCATCCCCTCCCCCATCAGGTTGCACCGATCACCTTGTGTTTCTCTCTCCCTCCCCACCCCACCTTTTATTCTCCAGTCCTGTCGAAGGGTTTCGGCTGCTAATGCCGACTGTATTCTTCCCCTAGATGCTGCCCGGCCTGCTGAGTTCCTCCAGCATTTTGTGCGCTTTGCTCCCATTCCCAACATCTGCAGGCTTTATCTTGCTTGAGTTCTGGAAAGTTAACTCACTCCCCGCTCGGAACCGGCTTCAATACTCACCGAAGGAAAATTGTTGGTGTTGCCCCACAGAGAATAATCCGCCTCCGGCTCCCCGTCCAAAGGGGCGAGAACCCCCTCCCAATCCCGAACACACCGCCAACCAACTTTCACAAAGAACGAAAAAACAACACTGCCTTTCCCGGGACTGTGAGCATGCGCATTGTGCTCATTGCGTCACGGGCATTGGGCGGAGCATCGGAATCAAACCCGCAGATGCCACCGATCTGCGGTGAAACAGGATCACGTGACTCGGTGACTGTTTCTTCCCCCTTCACATATTGCCCTACCCACCGCCGCATTTCCCAAAATATTTCATTATTTCCCTATATTATTTCCATTAGACAAGTATTTAGTTTTTCCCTCCATATCTTCCCCGATCCCTTTTCAGCCACCCCCAGGTCATAGAGTTCTCAGAGTTATAATTTCGATTCCCATTCCGTCCCGACACACAATTCAGAACCACCCCGGAAATGTGCGGGTTTCATTTAAATCAGTCTATGTTCATAAACAGTTATTTCTATTTACATTCCTCTGGCTTCATTGGACAGGAACACTGAAACATCAAGTGAGAAACAGCAGGATGTGGCCATTCAGCCCCTCTAACCGTCAGCAAGATGGCGGCTGCTCTTCCATCTCAGCCACATGTTTCTGCCCGATCGTCATTTCCTCGATCCCTTCTGTCTCCACACATCTGCCGGCCTCCTTTGTACGTGAGGACGATCACTGAGTCTCCACCGCTCTCTGTGGTGGGGATTGTTGTGGTTACATGATATGAACAGGAGACGCAGACAATTCTTCGAGAAGTTTAAACCTTTATTTGAAAACAAAGGCTGAGGCAATCAATGATCTTGTCACCGAAAGCCCGCCGAGCTCCGGTGTACAGCATTCTTTATAGTAATTTCTTATCTCAGTTACATTTCGGTTTCATCACCATACCCAATCAATTTTTAGTTGCATATCATCTATACATGAACTAATCAAACGCTCTTGCCCAGCTCTCGGTGCGCCACCAGTATTTCTTTCCAGTTCACATCTTGTGCCTCATTCCTGGCCACGGTTGTTTCTCAGTCAGCCTCCCTTAACCTCCCTCACATTTCCTGCTCATACCATCCTCCCTGTTATCTCTTCAGAAGCCATGCTGTTGGATATATGTACATTTCTGCTCATTAGTGTTGCTAATGCGAAACAGGTGTTCTTTAACTGCCACAGTATGTAGCTAAGAGAATACAAGGTATCTGGTAAAAAATACACAGCAAAATGTGTCTAGTAAAATAATACATAGTAATATTCGGTACACAAGAGTGATTACATTGTATAGTAAATAGCTACTACATAGTGATTATATTTCAGGTATATATTGTGATTATGTCAGGTATATTTCTCAATAGGATTTACAGACATTCACCACCCTCGGAGTGGAGACATTTCCCCTCATCTCAGTCCCGGACAGTCCATCCCTGTTTCAGAGACTGGGATCCCTGGTTCAACCGGTAATGATGTTGTGCATTTCAATGTGTTCTCCTCTCAGTCCTCGATTCTCTAAATGAAAGGGTTATCACATTTGATCTTTCTTCGTATGATGACCCCACCACTGCAGGGATCAGTCTGGTGAATCTTCATTGCCCTCTCTATAACAAATACTCTCTAACCTCTTTGTTAATCCTCTATGGAATTAATTTCCATCCTCTGCAGTCCCGTGTTGCCCCAACCCCTCACCTCCCACCCCTGTCACTATTTCCACCTTCCCACCTCCCCCCTCACCTGGATCCCCCTCACTCCCCAGCTCTTGCCCAAACCCCACCCCTCACCTCTTTTCTCTGACTATTTCCCGTCCACTCTCACTTCAGAGGGAGGGTCTCGGCCCGAAATGTTGACGGTCCATTTCCCTCCACAGATGCTGTCCGACCCACTGAGTTCCTCCGGCAGTTTGTTCTTTGGTCTGTATAACCCGTGTTAGTATGGGGAGCGGGATGTTACACCATATTCCAGGTACAATCTCAACAAAGCACAAATAATTGTCACTTTGTCCTGACCATCAGCCCCGCTTGCAGGGCAACAGTCGGCTGGTGTTTGCCCCCAAGGTGGTGAATCCCTCTGCTCAACACCACCGTGGGCTCAGACATTTCAACAGATGAGCCCCTCCTGTCCCCACCGGGCCAAACATCCTGTCCGCCCCCTCTCACACCATCTTCACCCTTTCAATAAAATCCCCCCCCCCTCCCTCCCTCCGCGGGATGACGGAAGACGCCGCGCTCCTGAGGGCAGATCCCGCTGTGGGGAGCCCGTGTGTGACGTCAGACGCGTGTGGGGTGTGTCCGACGTCACCTGCGGAAGAGCGCTCGTATTTAAAGCACATTAATGGACGTTTCTTATGATTTCGGTGGGACAACATTAATCACGGGTTTCATCACTGAATCCAGGGTTGTGGGATGTAAAGTCCCCTGTTATGTGTCCGGCTGTGGCGTGTTGTTGGTGGAGTGGGCAGCGTGGTGTTTGTCTCGATTCGGGTCACAACACCAGAATTGCCAACGGGGTCTACACACAGTGTATTAGTCAACAGAAAACCTCTCGTCCCTGCAGTCTTTGTCTCCTGGTAAACTCAACATCTGACAGTGTGGACCATAGATACTCCTTCCTCTCAGAGTCAGGGAATCATTCAGACAGCTGATCGCTGACAGGAATTATATTTATTGGTCATTAAAGATCACCCAGATTCGTTTGGACGGATTTGATGTGGAGTTCGGGGTGTCACAGTGAAAGGGCCGGACGGCCGAACTCTCTCCGTTGTCCAAGCATCCTTCCAGCTGAGGCGACACTTCACCTGTGAATCTTCCGGGGTCGCCCATTGTGTCCGCTGCTCCCGATGCGGCCGCCTCGACACTGGTGACACCGGCTCCTCCGCAGTTGTGCGGGGTAGGTTTTTTTATGGGGGCGGGGGATCGATGATAATATTCCCTTTTGTGCGGGAGGGGTGGGTCTGGGGGTTGATGATCGCAATGCCGTTTTTTTATGCGGGGGGTGGGATGAGTGTGTGATTTTTCTCTCTGATAGATGCTGCCCGGCCTGCTGAGTTCCGCCAGCATTTTGTTTGTGTTGCTCTGAATTTCCAGCATCACGACTTTGTCGTGTTTGTGATTTAACTCTCCGTTGTCCCTCCCGCCTCCGACCACGGCTGGTGCTGAAGAAGGGTCTGATTTTGGGTTTGTGGAAATCGGGGCCGGTTGGCGTGGAATTTCAACTTTGTGGGCCGAAGGGCCTGTATTGTGCTGTCGGTTTTCCATGTTTCTATGAAAAGTGTCGGGAACGAGCTCTGCCGGACGGCTGGAGGCTCCGGGCTCCCCCGATCCCGCAGCCCCGGTTTTAGCTTTGCACCCGAGTCCGGGCTGTGGGATCAGTTAGTTGTGGTTCCCGGGCTTGGAGGGGGATTGGGGTGAAGGGGATCTGTCTGTGTGTGCGTGGGTAGAGGTTGTGTGTGTACTTGGCCGTGGGGTGAGTGCATGGAAGGTGTGGGACCATAGTCGGGGACGGGGGTGAGTGGGGTTGCTGTTGTGAGAAAGTGGGATGATCGAACGTTCCGTGACCCGGATCAAATAAAGTTGTAAACTGGGGAGGATCTGTTCCGTTGTATCGGACGCTCGCGTGTCCTTTCAGGAAGCAGCAATTCTCTCTTCAAACGAATAGCTGTTTAATCTTGCTGTTAACATTGTGTTTGTTACAAATCCCCAGTGTCTGGAAGAGCTGTCACCGTCATGGGCTGTTGGTACAGATTGGGATGGCGGTGGGGTGTCAGTGACCTCTGTATCAGAGAACAACACGGGTTTCTACATCCTCCTGTGAGATAGAAATGTCCTCACAGTGGATTCGGATCAGCTGGCATATCTGGAGTTTTCTAAAGGGAAAGGGAATAGCGAAGGGGCTGAGGAGAGAGAGTTTTAATCAGCAAACCGTCGTCCGCGGTGGAGGGATACAGGAGCTGTCTGATAGATCGTTTTACAGTAATTGTGTTTTTATATAATCTCACAGACGGTGACTGAGGAAGAAGCTTGTTGATGGAGGATACCCGGAGATGAGCAGGTCAGACACGGTATCAGGAGAGTGACAGAGATGTGATTTCCTGTGTCACGGGTACAGACAGCCGTCTCAAATGAGGGATTTGTTTGGTGATGCAGCTTCCCTGGAGGTGGAGGAAAGAGGACACACCAACAGGTGGAACCAGCTGTGGGAAGACACGGTTTGTCAGGTCTGACGACGAGCTGAATGTACCATAACCTTCAGACTGAATCAGAAAACCATTCTGAGGGTATTTGAAATGTCAGAAGCAGGGGAGATGTGATCACATGTGCAGAGCGCAGGGGTTGTGTCTCCATCAGACTCTCAGTGAGATGGTTCAAGGTACAATGTGCAGGGGTGAAATCACAGTGTTTGGGGCCGGATTTAATCACTGATTCTGACACAGTGAGAGGGTTAGTTTTGCTGTCAGGCAGCAACAGTAATGGCAGAAGACACAGGAACTTCATCAATTGCCAGTTGTTTAGCAGAAGTGATCAATCTCGATGTTACCTTGACAGAAAAAGATACTCACAGTGGTGAGAAAGGGGTGCAGTCTGGCTCATTTCAGGTTGGAGGTGGGTGTGGAGGTTTAAAATCAATGCCTCGCGGTGCCACCATCGTTAATTTAGCATGTCCGGAGTGGTGGATCACACAGCACGGGAACAGGCCTCTGGCCGGCCATACCTGTTCTGACCATCCACTCACTGTCTACACTGGTCCCATTTATCAGCACTTGGTTCATAGCCGACTGTATCTCGGCAGTTTCAATGCTCATCCTCTTCGTAAATGTTGTGAAGGGACCTGCCTCCACCACCACCTCGGGCAGTGAGTTCCAGATTTCAGCTACCCTCTGAGTGAGAAATCTTCTCCTCAGATCCCTCTAAACCTCTTCATCCTCTGCTTAAATCTGTGCCCTCTGATCGGTGACACCTCTGTCCCAGGATCGTGGCCAATGTGGGCATCAGTGAGGCCTTTGATAAGGTTCACATGGTAAGTTGCTGAGGAAAGTCAGACCACATGGGATCCAGGGAAGCTGGATAACTGGATGCACAGTTGTCTTGATGGTAGGAAGCAGAGAGTGATGGTGGGAGGCTGTTTATTGGACTCGAGGCCCCTGCCTAGTGAGGCTCCCCAGGGTTACACCCCATTGCTCTCATTATTCATTGATATTTAATTATATTTGCATTTGCAGTTTGTTGAATTCTATGCTCCACTTGAACTTTCATTGATCCTGTTACTATTCTATAGATTTGCTAAGCATTCCAGTAGGAAAAACAATCTCAGGGTTGTACGTGGTGACATATATGTACTCTGATAATAACATTTACTTTGAACATCAACCATTATTGTCATCTAGATCAATAATTTGGTTAAGAATGTACAGGATATGGAGAGTAGGTTTGCAGCAAGTTCAATTACTATTTCTGAACGATATTCAGTGTAAACTTTCTGCTCTGAACTTTCCCTCTCTGCATTTGACCACCCCCTCCCCTTACATTCGTTCAGGGTGAAAGTGAATTATTTTTGGGGAATCTGAAGGGGAATTCTTCACTTAGAGGTTGGTGAGAGTGTGGAATGAGCTGCCAGTGAAAGTGGAGGATGTGGGTTTGATTTAGACACTAAAAAGGAATTTGTGTGAGGACGTGGATGGAAGGTGTATGGAGGCTCTGCTGCAGGTAGCTGGAACTGGGCAGCAACAACAAAAACAGGTCGGCATGGACTAGAAAGGCCGAGCGGCCTGTTTCTGAGCTGCTGCTCTCTGTGACTCTAATAATATTCTGATTTGTAATTTCCATAGTCAGTACTTTGCTACTTATGACTGAACACAGACATTTACCCAAACAAGAACCGAAAGACTCTTGGCTTGCTACAGAAAGTGTTTACAAGCTGGGATACTTGCCAAAGGGGGTGTTACTCAGTACTGACAATGCAGGGTACACAAACTTTTGCTTCTGGCCTTTTTTCTTGTTTATTATTTTGAGATTGTAAAAGATGGAACTAAAAATGTAATCTTGCTTAAAATATTAAAGAAATGTGTCATCTTTAACTTTATGCCTTTTGTAATCAGGTCATCTTTTACTCGCTTAGCTATTCACAGGAATAGAAATTTTGACCGGGGTGCCCAAACTTGTATGCCACTGTATATATCCTGTGCCTTCCAAATTGCTTCCAGAAATTCCAGCCATTGCTGTTCTGTTTTCGTCCCTGCCCATGTTCTTTTAAAATCAATTTTGACCAATTTTTAATCTCATGCCTCTCTAATACTCTTTATTCCATATCTGACTTTAGCTTCTCCTTCTCTAATGTCGGGGTGAATTTGATCATATTAAGAGCACTTACCCCTAAGGGTTCTTTGGACTTAAGTGACCTAATTAATTCCAGTTCATTACAATAATCCAGTATATCTGATCCCCAAGCGGGCTCAACCACGAGCTGCTCTAAAAAACCATCTCGTAGGCATTCCAGGAATTCCTCCTCTTGAGACCAATACCATCCTAAGTTTTGCTAATCACCTGAATGACAATCCCCCATGACTCTGGTAACATCGCCCGTATGGCACACATTTTCTATTTCCCATTGTAATTTGTGGACCTCATTCTTACTATTGTTTGGAAGTCTCTGCACAATTCCCATCAGGGTTTTTCATAACATTTGCTGTTCCTTAATGCTACCCACAGATTCTACACCTTTCAACCCTTTACTTCCTCTTGCTAATGATTTTATTTAATATTTCACCAACAGAGCCACACAACCCCACTACTCGCTTGTTCTTGGCTTGTTCTTTCAAGAAACATAAGTATCTGGGAAACAAGAGGACCTGCAGATGCTAGAAATCTAGAGAACTACACACAAAGTGCTGGAGGAGCTCAGCATGTCAGGCAGCATCTATGGATGGGAATCAACATTTCGGGTCAAGACCCTTCACCGGGACTCTTGATAGCCACGTATCTGGAATATCAACAACCAAAGAAAATAGAAAGTAGTGCGGAATAGGGAAAACCTTTGACAAAATTTAGTCCAAGGCTTTAAAAAAACTACCAAATAGAGCTCAATAATTAACAAATACAATACAGGCAATAAACATTTTCATCAATACCGACATTGAATTTTTTTAAATAAAAATATCATTGTCCCATTTCAATCAGTAAAAATTAGAATGATAAACAAGAACTTAAGAAAGCTTTAGAAAAGACCATTTACACTCAAACCCACTTAGATTAACACTACCTTGGACAGGAGCAGGAAGAGAAATAACACACATGAAATAAAACGAAATCACACAACAGTCAGATTAAACTTCTAGTTATATGTATTTTCATCAAAAATGAACTGGATTCAGCACTCCATGTGTGTATATGCAATCGTGATAAGAAATACAGAGCAGAAAACTTAAATGAGAGGTCAACTCAGAAAAATGAATCATCACTCTGGAAGAAAACATGAACCAGTGGAATGAGCATGACCCCTCCACGGGAGACATCCCAACGATCTGAGCAGACTAGATGGTGACAAGGAAGCACCGAGCACCTGACTAAGAGTTGGAGATCTCTTCCCAGAAACAGAGGAGTTCCTTGCGGAAATACAGGACAAGGTGTTTAAGAAAAAGAAAAAAATCTGAAATACATGCAATACAAGCAAACAAGACACTAAACGCAGAAAATGCCACGAGAATCCAGACACAATCCAACACATTCCAGGATCCTGCAGTAGTTGAACTCAATCTGATTACTTATGCAGGTAAAATCAAGTGGCAAAAATCATTCACCAAAATCTTGCTTTAAAACACAAACTGATGAATGACCACGGTAACTTCATTAAGGCACAATGACTTCAAGCCTGATTCAGTTAAGGACATAATCTCACAATTTATATGACAATCAATACATTGTTTCAGATAGGATCATCTCAAATAACCATTCAGATATAATATTACAGGATAAACAAGCAGTAGGTATAACCATTCTCAACACACACATGTGCCTCGACCAATGGGGCCCCTCACCACAGGCATTTTTCGTCAGTCAGGTAACCAAGTTATTTCGTCTGCCAATTAGCGCCCAAATGTTGCTACTCTGTCATCCATTGCCACGCCCCACTGTTGAGTCCTTTTTCCTCATCATACGTTCTTAGTCCATCCATCGCCCAGAGTCCCAAACTCTGCCCTGTGCAGACCCACCTCTGGTTTCTGACCCTGCTCCTTCGAACATCCAACTTATGGGTTCCCATTCCAATTTAAGTCTTTAGAGGACAGTGGCGTTTCCAACAACCCTTTAAAAGCAGGGAAAATGAGTCATAATGTGGAAATGAGTTGTGATTAAGGAGGTTAACGAACAATGTCATTCTTCATCAGCCCAGAGATTAGAACTGCAGTCATCTCGACTTCCTCAGTCTGCAGAGAATTCAAGGGAAACAACAGGGGAGGATTCAGATGGACGGATGTGGAACAGATTCACTGGCCGGGTTCAGCAGGCCTGAGTACACCAGTTGTGTTATAAATTCACTAAGTACCAAACACAGAGTTTTTTTATTAGTTTTTTTATACATTTTCTAAATAGCTACAGATAAAAAAAAAGCCCGGATCAAAATGAAGAACATTGATACAGTGCAAAAATAAACATACAATAATAATATGATACGAAGAAAGATAATTGAGAAAGCAGCCAAATTGAAGACATGTAAAATTAGTGTCCTCCCCAAGCCCCGCAACAAAAAAAAAAAAACTCCAGACCAACCACAACACAATATAGAGAATATAAATCAGGACAATCAAACCCCCGAACTGTGAATACACTGAGCAACAGAAGGTATTAATACCTACTACCAAAAAAAAGGAGCTGAAAGCAAGGGACCGAAAAAAAACCCTAGTCAAGAGGAAGGTTATGAAAGTACTCAATAAAAGGTCCCCAGACCTTATGGAACTTCAAATCCGAATTAAGGACTAAATAATGAATTTTTTTCAAGGTCTAAGCAGGCCATGATATCGTTAAGCCATTGAGCATGTGTGGGCGGGGCAACATCTCTCCATCTAAGGAAGATTAAACGCCTAGCCAGGAGAGAGGCAAAAGAAAATATTCGACACTTCGTCAAACTCAGACGTAAATCTGTCTCACCCCCGAAACCAAACAAAGCAATTAAAGGGTTAGGTTCTAGGTGGTGATTCAGAATATACGATAACGTTATGAAGACATCTTTCCAAAATTTCTCCAAGCTAGGACAAAGCCAGTACATATGAATGAGAGAGGCCTCGCCCCTTTTGCATTTATCACAAAGCGGACTGATGTTAGAGTAAAACAGAGATCATTTGGATTTAGACATATGGGCTCTATGAACAATGTTAAACTATAAAAGGCCAATGGCGAGCACACAGGGAGGTTGAGTTAACCGATTTGAGAATCGAGTCCCAAGTCTCATCGGATAAAGAGGTATTTAAATCATCCTCCCATGCCATTTTAAGTTTATCCACAGGGGCACGTCGTAGGGCTGCTAATTTATCACGAATAAATGATATTAAAACTTTACCTAGAGGATTAATGGAAAGAAATAAGTCCATAACATTTTTCTCAGGCTTTTCAGGGAAGTTAGGGATTAAAGGAGTAATAAAGTGTCTAATTTGGAGATATCTAAAAAAATGAGCATTAGGCAGATTAAACTTAGCAGAGAGCTGTTGAAAAGAGGCAAAGCGATTATCAATAAAAAGATCTTCAAAATGTCTAATGCCCTTCCTATACCAATCATGGAAGGCTGAGTCATACGTAGTAGGTAAAAAAAAAGGTGATTATGTAAGATAGGGGTAGAAAAGGAAATACCATGGAACCCATAAAGTTTCCTAAACTGAGCCCATATACGCAAAGTGTGTCTGACAAGAGGATTAACTATTAATCTGGACAAACTACTAGGGAGTACGGTGCCGAGAAGTGCAGAGATAGATAATTCTTTAGTGGAGCTCAACTCCATTGCCACCCGATTAGGGCACTCGGGTTGGCCATGGAAAAAAGACCAAAAGGTAGCACAGCAAATATTGGCTGCCCAATAATATAAACGAAAGTTAGGTAAAGCCATGCCACCTTCTTTTTTAGACTTTTGGAGATAAACTTTGTTAATTCTAGAGCGCTTATTCTTCCACAGATATGACAAAATAACAGAGTCTAAGGAATCAAATAAGGATTTAGGAATAAAAATTGGGATTGATTGAAATAAATATAAAAGTTTAGGGAGAACAGACATTTTAACAACATTAATACGACCTACCAAAGACATAGATAGAGGTGACCAATGTAACAGACTCTGTTTAATAGTATGTGAAAGATTGGCAAAATTTTCACGAAAGAGATCTTTAAACTTCCTTGTGAATATAATCCCAAGATAAGTAAATTGATTGTGGACTGCTTTAAAGGGGAGATCACGAAATGTTAATTCTTGTGCTTCTTTATTAATTGGGGAAAGTTCGCTCTTATGTAAATTAAGTTTATATCCAGAGAACTGGCTAAACTGGTCAAGAAGTGAAAACATTAGAGGTAAGGATGTAGACGGATTTGAAAGAAAAAGTAATAAGTCATCAGCATAGAGAGAAACTTTATGCTCAACACCCCCTCTCCAAATCCCGGTCAGTTCAGGACAATTTCGAAAAGCTATCGCCAAAGGTTCTATAGCCAATTCAAAGAGAAAGGGACTTAAAGGGCATCCATCCCTGACGGGTGCCACGTTTGAGGTTAAATAACTGGGATTTCTGAGAATTAGTTAAAACAGAGGCAGTCGGACACAAATACAGCAATTTGATCCAAGAGATAAAACTTTGACCAAAGTCAAATTTTTTCTAAAACTGCAAAAAGGTAGTTCCACTCTATACGATCAAATGCTTTCTCCGCATCAAGGGAAATAACACATTCAGGAATCCCAGTTGGAGGTGAATATAAAATGTTAAATAAACGCCGAATGTTAAAAAAAAGGAAGACAGTTTTTAATAAAACCAGTTTGATCATCAGAAACAATAGAGGGAATAACAGTTTCTAATCTATGCCAAAACTTTGGCCAAGATTTTAACATCAACATTAAGCAATGAAATCGGCCTATACGAGGAACACTCTGTTGTGTCTTTACCCTTTTTAAATAAAAGAATAATAGAAGCCTCATTGAAAGAGGGTGGCAATTTGCTGTAGTTAAACGAGTCAGATAATACTGAAAGTAACTGAGGGGAGAGAAGTGAAGAGAATGATTTATAAAATTCTACAGGGAACCCATCAGGTCCAGGAGATTTCCCTGAAGACAGTGCAGAAATTGCAGTAGATATTTCTTCTAATGACATAGGCGCATTGAGTTTGGCTTTAAAATCAGATGAAAGTGAAGGAATATTCAGATTATTTAAAAAATGATCGATAGAGATATTGTCATTTAATGATTCAGAGGAATAAAGTCGAGAATAGAATTTTTTAAATGTGTCATTGATTTCTAAGTGATCCGATGTAAGGTCTCCATTCTCCTTCCGGATCTTTGTAATATGTTGCTTGGCTTTGGAATGCCTCAGCTGATTGGCTAGAAATTTACCAGATTTGTCACCATGAATATAAAAACGACTCTTACTTTCAAGAAGTTGGCGTTCGACAGATTGAGTGGACAGAAGATTAAACTTAGTTTGAAGTTCTACACGTTTCTTGTATAGTTCAAGATTCTTAGTTTGCGCATAGAGTTGATTCAACTCTTTAATCTGATTAATGAGGTATAATCGATCTGCACAGGACTTTCTATTAAGATTTGCTGTATAGGAGATTATTTGACCCCTCAGATATGCTTTCATGGCATCCCAGACAATCTGGGATGACACTTCAGGTGATGTATTGGTGTTAAAATAAAAGGTTATCTGATCTTCGATAAATTTTAGAAAATCATCATCCGATAGTAAAGTCTAATCAAACCGCCAGTGTTTATTCCTCTGAGGAAGGCCAGGAAAATTTAAGGACAGAGTAATTGGGGCATGGTCAGAAATCAGTACACTCTGATAATCACAAGAATAGACAAATGGAATGAGTTGATTGTCGAGTAAGAAGTAGTCATTTCTAGTAAAGGTATGGTGAACATGTGAAAAAAAAAGAATAATCTCTCTCAGTAGGATGAAGGAAACACCATATATCAGCGATATCATAATTAGAGAGAAACGATTGAATAGCTGAGGCAGATTTAGTAGGTGGAAGACGGAGTTTAAAATAGAACTGGTTTATTTGTCTCAGATCCAGAATATTAAACTGCAGTTCCATTAAAGGTGAATGTGCAGCAGAAAAAACTCCTCCCATGCCCAGTGACCAGGGTGCAGAACTGGATGTGGTGAGCAGCAGCAATAATTGCAGAGTTCAGCACCGACAGTCACTCTCGAAATTGCATTCAGCAACGGTGATGGACTAATATCCAGCATGCAGCTGGGAAACTTTCTTCCCAGTTTGAAAGTGTAACACACTGTAAGGATTCATTGCTGATGTAATGGCCTCTCTGTAATGTTTCACTGCTGAGGTAATGGTTTCTCTGCAGCAGCAATGTTTAGGTTACGACTAGAGATAACAGGGTTTTGGAGTGTGGGACTATCCAATGACAGAAATGTTCTTCCTTGTGAGTCTGGAAGAGAGATTTTCATGGCCTTTTGCTGGGGAGAGATGAGAAGACGTGAATGGAGAGAGTGGGCCCTTTTTCATTTTTTTTTTTGTTTTCTTTACTGACCCTTTATTAAAAGTAAGAATTATAAATCTTAATAGTGTAATCACATATTATGTACCATTTGTTACTTCAGGTGTCACACAGACGCAAACCTATAAAACTACCAGCAACAATTGAACACACTTGGGAGTCTGGTTTTGCAGTGAACAAACACTATTTTATTGGTAACTACTAATAATAGTGAACTTAAACCAGATAATCCAAGGGTTAGCAATGTTATGCATATATAGGTGTGAATACAGGTTTCCCCCTGCATGTAAAGCTAGAGCGTTCCTATAAAACCATTTGTAAGCCGAAATGTCATGAAGCGAAGAAGCAATCACCATTAATTTAAATGGGAAAAGATTGTGGACGTTCCCAGGCCCAAAGAATAACCCACCAAATCATACCAAATAGCACATAAAACCTAAAATAACACTAACCTATTGTAAAAGTAGGAATGATATGATAAGTATACACACTATATAAAGTAGAAATATTGTATGTACGGTGTAGTTTCACTGAAAATCCAGAAGATAGTGAAATGAAATTGATTTGGAGAGAAAAAAAATCGGCACGTGCACACATGCATACACAACCGCCGCACAAGGCTTCATGGTCACGGTAGTCTTTCTCGGGGTAAACTCACATATAAAGCAGGCATCATCTTTATCATAAAAGTGAAAATCCTCTTTGGTTAGAAAAAACAGGTACTAACGTAGGTCTTTCATAACAGTGAGCTGTTGTAAAGCGAACGTCCGAAAAACAGGAGCCACCTGTATATAAAATCCAAAACCTAGGTGGTAAACGACATAGTCAATAGACAATAGGAAATAGGTGCAGAAGTAGACCATTCGGCCCCTCGAGTCTGCACCATCAGTCTTACGATGATGTGGTAGATTCAATTTAGTTTACAAGATTGGAGGGGGAGGAGGGAGGGAGGGAAGGAGAGGGCGAGGGTGAGGGAGATGTAATCCAAGTAAACAGGTGTTGTCGACCTTTTCCAATGCCCATCAAATCTTCCAAGTTAGCCAGACGTGACCAACTCAAGAGCACCTTCTTCAAGGTGCCAACCCAAGCAAGGGTTAGACTCACCGGTAGATCCCATAGGGTCGCTCTTACACGCACTAACAGCCACAGATTATCGATCCTCAAATCCCACCCTTGTGGGTACAAGAAAGTCCAACTATCAGAAACTTTCATCACTAGCCTTTGAGCGTCTGCGTGCCCTGCGAGAAAAGCAGTTACGTGTGTTTAAATACCGTTGTGCTGAACACCATCTGTCCATCACGTAGCTCCGCCCCCTCTCTCTGTAAGAAGTCGCTTGCTTGTTCTGTGTCGGTAAAGGATCATTCTGACCTTGCTTAACCACACAGAACATAAACATTAGCTGGTCACCATAGCAACCCAGCACTTCTGCAGAAATCCAACAGCGTGTCCAAAGTCAGTCTCGGTTCGCTTTGCATTTTAAAGAGACAGTTCACAGAAAGGGGACACATCACTCACTATCCACCCAAACGAGATTCTTCAGTTTGGCCAGACTGGGGTGGGCAGGCTATAACCCCCTCTGTTAAGCTGCCAGCAGAACTGAGAGCTACATAAGATTAGATGACTGAGTGAATCGCTTCCTACATTCACAGCCGGTGAATGGCCTCTCCCCAGTGTGAACTCAGTGATGCACACTGGTTGATTTGGCTGAGAGAATCTTTTCCCAAAGTCTGAGCAGATCGGTCTCTACCCAGTGTGAAGTCGCTGGTGTGCCTTTAGGATGGATGACTGAGTGAATCCTTTCCCACAGTCTGAGCAGGTGAACGGCCCCTCACCAGTGTGAACTCGCTGATGTATCTTCAGATGGGATGATGAAGTGAAACCCTTCCCACAGTCTGAGCAGGTGAATGGCCTCTCACCAGTGTGAACTCGCTGATGTATCTTCAGATGGGATGACAAAATGAATCCCTTCCCACAGTCTGAGCAGGTGAACGACCTCTCACCAGTGTGAACTCGCTGATGTATCTTCAGATGGGATGACGAAGCGAATCCCTTCCCACTGTCTGAGCAGGTGATTGGCCACTCTCCGGTGTGAACTCCCTGGTGTGCCTTCAGTTGAGATGACTGACCGAATCCTTTCCCACAGTCTGAGCAGGTGAACGGCTTCTCTCCAGTGTGAACTCGCTGATGTACCTTCAGATGGGATGAGCAAGTGAATCCCTTCCCACAGTCCGAGCAGGTGATTGCCCACTCTCCGGTGTGAACTCCCTGGTGTGCCTTCAGTTGAGATGTCTGAGTGAATCCCTTCCCACAGACTGAGCAGGTGAACGGCCTCTCTCCAGTGTGAACTCGCTGATTTATCTTCAGATGGGATGACGAAGCAAATCCCTTCCCACAGTCTGAGCAGGTGAATGGCCTCCCTCCAGTGTGAACTCGCTGATGTATCTTCAGATGGGATGACGAAGCGAATCGCTTCCCACAGTCTGAGCAGGTGAATGGCCTCTCCCCAGTGTGAACTCGCTGATGTACCTTAAGTTGAGGTAATTCGGAGAATCCCTTCCCGCAGTCTGAGCAGGTGAACGGCCACTCTCCGGTGTGAACTGACTGGTGTTTCAGTAACTTATATGACGAAGTGAATCCTTTCCCACAGTCCGAGCAGGTGAACGGCTTCTCCCCAGTGTGAACTCGCTGATGTATCTTCAGATGGGATGACGAAGTGAATCCCTTCCCACAGTCTGAGCAGGTGATTGGCCACTCTCCGGTGTGAACTCCCTGGTGTGCCTTCAGTTGAGATGACTGACCGAATCCTTTCCCACAGTCTGAGCAGGTGAACGGCTTCTCTCCAGCGTGAACTCGCTGATGTACCTTCAGATGGGATGAGCAAGTGAATCCCTTCCCACAGTCCGAGCAGGTGATTGCCCACTCTCCGGTGTGAACTCCCTGGTGTGCCTTCAGTTGAGATGTCTGAGTGAATCCCTTCCCACAGACTGAGCAGGTGAACGGCCTCTCTCCAGTGTGAACTCGCTGATTTATCTTCAGATGGGATGACGAAGCAAATCCCTTCCCACAGTCTGAGCAGGTGAATGGCCTCCCTCCAGTGTGAACTCGCTGATGTATCTTCAGATGGGATGACGAAGCGAATCGCTTCCCACAGTCTGAGCAGGTGAATGGCCTCTCCCCAGTGTGAACTCGCTGATGTACCTTAAGTTGAGGTAATTCGGAGAATCCCTTCCCGCAGTCTGAGCAGGTGAACGGCCACTCTCCGGTGTGAACTGACTGGTGTTTCAGTAACTTATATGACGAAGTGAATCCTTTCCCACAGTCTGAGCAGGTGAATGGCCTCTCCCCAGTGTGAACTGACTGTTGTCTCAGTAAGTGAGCTGATGAAGTGAATGCCTTGCCACAGTCCGAGCAGGTGAACGGCTTCTCCCCAGTGTGAATTCTTTGGTGTACCTTCAGTTGAGATGACTGAGCGAATCCCTTCCCACAGTCTGAGCAGTTGAATGGCCTCTCTCCGGTGTGAACTCGCTGATGTATCTTCAGTCGAGGTAATTCAGTGAATCGCTTCCCACAGTCTGAGCAGGTGAACAGCCACACTCAGGTGTGAACTGACTGGTGTCTCAGTAACTGATATGATGAAATGAATCCTTTCCCACAGTCTGAGCTGGTGAATGGCCTGGCCCCAGTGTGAACTGACTGGTGTCTCAGTAACTGAGATGACTGAGTGAATCGTTTCCCACAGTCCGAGCAGGTGAACAGCCGCTCCCGAGTGTGAACTCGCTGGTGAGCCATTAGGTCAGATGACTGAGTGAATCCTTCCCCACAAATTCAGCAGTTGACCAGCCTCTGCCCGGTGTGAACTGACTGGTGTGTCCGCAGGTGGGAAGACCAACTGAATCCCTTCTCACTCACAGGACAGGTGAATGGCCTTGCCCAGTGTGAACTCGCTGATGTACCTTCAGTTGAGATGACCGAGTGAATCCATTCCCACTGTCTGAGCAGGAGAATGGGCTCCCCTCCATATAAACTAACGGTCATGCCAGTTGGTCAGATGATCGAGTGAATCCCTCCCGACAGTCTGAGCAGGAAGGATGATTGACTGAAACCCTTGCTCCACTTCTTAAATATCTGGACAGAGACAGCAAAACTGGTGTGTTGTGTTCGAGATTCCCATACTCAAATTCCTTGCCATTTTTAAACTGTAAAAAGATTTACAAAATCCATCAATGGATATAGGACAACATTTCAGATGAGATTACTTGAGTGTCAAGGTGTGATCTGGCATCACACTGTTACAGTGAATTTTTAACCCAAGTCGGAGAGAGAAATCACCTCCTGACTGGGCAGAGTGCTGGTATCTGGAAGACCATCAAACTCTCTGATGCTCTTCCTGTCTCTATAAGAATGGGGCATTTCTGCCATCTCCAATCTGTGACCTGGCTCAGTTTGACTCTCTCCATTGGTATTATTCTGTGTTCCCACTGAGCTGCATGGGTTCCTGGCCCCACAGTAACTGAAACACTCTCACGCAAATAGCCTGCAATCCATTCCATGCACCCACAACTCTCTGTGTAAATAAAGTTACCCCTGACATCCCCTCCATATCAACTTTCAAGCACCTTGAAACTATACCCCCTCACATTAGCCATTTGAGCCCTGGGGTAAAAACCTCTGGCTATCCACACGATCAGTGTCCCTCATCATCCTATACATCTGAAAAAGGCTCTAAACATAAACAAAGATATTATACATTTCTTTGAGGATTTGTTGGGAATAGACAACATTATGACAGTATAGATAGGGTACAGGTAAGCAGCTTTTTCCACTGAGGATGGGTGCGATGACAACCATAGGTCATGGGTAAGTGGGGAAGTGAAAATTTAATGGGAACATTTGGAAAAGCTCTTTACTGAAATGGTTGTGAGAGCGTGCAGTGAGATGCCAGCACAAGTGGTGAATATGAGTTCTGTTTCACCATTTAAAAGAAGTTTGGATGGGAGCCTGGATGGTAGGGGTTCGGCGGGCAATGGTCCCGGTGCAGTAAGTTGCATTAGACAGTTTAAATGTTTGTTTGGCATTGACTGGATTGGGCAAATAGCCTGTTTCCATACTGAACTTCTCCATGTTTCTGTGACAGAGAAGCTGGCTAAACTTGTTTGGAAGGGAAAGATAGGAGAGACAACGGAGTAGCAATGGCTGGAGTTTCTGGGAGAATTCAGGAGCTGAGTGATCGATACACCCCAAAGAAGTGGAAGCATTGTATAGGCAGGAAGACACAACTGTGGCTGAAATGAGAACCCAAAGCCAACATAAAAGCCAAAGAGAGGGCATTCAAAAGAGCAAAAACTATTGGAAGCTTTTAGAAACCAACAGAAGACGACTAAAAATAAGTCCGAAGAGCTCGGGGGTGGGATTATGATACTGTTGTCATTAATGAGTCTTGGTAGCACCCAACAGTCTGAGGCATTTAGAGGAACAAAATATCGGGGGCCTCAATATCTCTTGAAAACCAAGGTTCCCTGCACCAGTTACCTGTCAACATACAAACTCTACACTCCCAAAAATGTCTCTTCTGAAGGCCTCCCACTTACCAAGTACTCCTTTGCCAGAAAACGGCCTATCCCAAACCGCACTTGCAGGTCCTTTTGACACCATCAAAACTGACCTTTCATCCCCTCTGTTCTGTTCTCCTAACTAACGAATCCCCTATCACCCGTTTGTCTTTCCTCTGCCAGGTAATCCCTCCCTCCCCAACAGTTTGTAAAGCGGCCCACCTGGCTGTTGTGTGAGATGGCAACAAGAGTACTCTGCGATGGCTATTTAACTTCATTCCCCTTCATGTCTCTCAACCAGTTTCCTGTGTCCTGCACCTTAGGTGTAACTCACCTCTCTTCATGTCATATCTATCACCCCCTCCAACTGCTGGATAATCCAAAATTCATCCATTTTCCCCTCCAACTCCTCAAAGTGCAGCTGGGTGCACATCTTGTAGGTGAGGGTGTCAGGGACACTGGAGTTCTCCACACCAATGTCCCCTCTAATTTGTAATCACCAGTGTGCACATAAATCTTGTACTGTGCATTCTTTTACCAAGTGACAACATGTGCACTGTGAATTTTATATAGAGAGGTATTCATTTTAACAGCCAGCAAATCACTGTCTGTAAGAACTGTGATCTCCTCTGGGCTCGATCCAGTTCATCTGCCCTCTCACACCATGTCACAGGCCTGTAACGGGTAATGAAGGATTTTCTCACCAGTGCTTTTGCACTTTGTCCATAAGTGGTTTGCTTGCTAAATTACGCTTTAAAAAGTCAGATTTCCAAATATCACTCCAATTCTTCCCTCTTGTAAACTCTCCAACAACTTTTGCATCACCACAATACACACAGGTATCACCAGTTTCTGTATTGTACATAAATATTTCCCCTGAAGTCTCCCCCAATGACTGACGGTGGTGACCTCACTGATGACAATCCCAATGAATATGAAGGGAAGGGCAGTAGTCTGTCTGACTGGAGTCTGGCACATTTGATGTGAAAGCTACTTGTTGCCCAGGGCAAAGGTGTTTGATATCATTATCTTCCAGAGAGAATGGTACAAAACATGTCGTCACGGGTTGAAAAGTCCAGAACAAAAGGAGGTGGAACAAGCAACACACACAAAATGCTGGAGGAACTCAGCAGGCCGGGCAGCATCTACGGAAAAGAGTACTAATGCTGAGTTCCTCCGGCATTTTGTGTGTGTTGCTTGGATTTCCAGCATCTGCAGATTTTCTCTTGTCAGTGATCGGAGGTAGAACAAAGGCGAATTTCTCAACTGGTGATGTAAAAGATTTTGTTCCCTTTCTCCCGAGTTCCTAATCCTTGCATTTAGATAGCTAGAGCTCAGCTCTGTCTGAGAGATCCATCGGTTCCCATTCACTCAGCGGCCGGAAGCTCCCCGGGGCCCGTGTACGGATCGTGAGGCTGAGAGAGAGGGAAGAGAGAAGGACTGTCCCGGGATTGCGGACTGTGATGTCCGGATTTCACAGGAATCGTTCTGAAGTCGGTGTTTCAGAGAAAAACACGGAGAATCACTCTTACCTCCATCCGACGTTTTCGAGGCCTTCAGTGTACTGTGCGCATGCGTGATACTCGGGGACGTCCTCAGCCTGACGCCTGCGCATTTCATCGGTGCCTCAATGACGGCAAAATTTTTAACTCATGGCCCTATGGGTAATCACGGTGCCATTAAAGATTTGTGCAGGTACCGGTTCAAGGTCCATACCTTATTTTTTCGTGTGCATCGAAAAATCTGCAGCTGTTTTACCGCAGAAAGCGGCTCCCATAAGCAATATACTCAATATCAATGCCTATCGAATGCCAAAGTAAAATGCAGTTATAAAACACAGGAGATTCTGCAGTTGCTTGGAATACAGTGACGCACACACACACAAAATGCTGGAGGAACTCTGCAGTTCAAGCAGCAACTAAGCAGCGGAGTACACAGGCTAGGCATGCTGAAAGGGCTCGGTGTAAACGTTGTCTTTTTATTCCTCTTCACAATTGCTGCCTGACTGTTGATTTCCACCAGTATTTTGCAGAAATTAACCACCTTTTTTTTTTCGATCAACCAGTTTCCAAATGCTTCTAATCTTTCTTTTGTAGCCACATCCTGCTGGTCTGATTCCTCCTCCTCGTAAACTCTAGACTCCATCTCTCTTTGCAGCCCCAAAGCCTGACTCAATCTGGTAACTCTTTGGTTTCTGACTCTGCACCATCGAAGATTCACTCGCTAGACAGCTGTCAGACTTTAGAGGTGTATTGTGTTACGAGACTGCAGGTTCGTTTACTGCGAGTGCGTTTTTAGTGCCTGATTGAGGTCTTTGACGTAAAACACAAAGGGTGAGGGGGCGGGAGAGGGAGAGAGGGAGGGGAGGGGGGGAGTGGGGAGGTGGTGAGATGGGCGACGGGCGAGAACGTCACAACCACAGTGAGCTCATCGTCTTATTCAGCACGGAGAAAATCATGCAGGAAATTCATGCAGGTGTATAAGATGACGAGAGGCATTGGTCGTGTGGATAGCCAGAGGCTTTTTCCCAGGGCTGAAACGGCTAACACGAGGGGGAATAGGTTTAAGCTGCTTGGAAGTAGGTGCAGAGGAGATATCAGAGCAATGTTTTTTAAGCAAAGAGTGGTGTGTGTGTGTGGAATGCACTGCCAGCGACGGTGGTAGAGGCGGATACAATAGGGTCTTTTAAGAGACTCTTGGATAGGTACATGGAGCTTAGGAAAATAGATTTCTGTGATTCTATGAAATTCAAGGGAAATCTTCTATTCCACGGAGTGGTGACTAGTTGCAACCTGTTACCTCAGGGAGAGTGAGAGGGGAACGGCAGGGGTAGATTTTGATATACGGATATGGAACAGAAACATGGGCAGGAACCAGATGGGCCGAGTGGCCTTTCTAGTTGACATTGTGAGTGTGGTAGACACAGTAAGTACCTGAAACACGGGATTTTATACAAAACTGTTTTAACTTTCACAGATCCACAATATTAAACACCAGTCTAGTTTAAGACTAACATCAGCAGAACAGACTCCTCCAATGCTCAGTGACCAGGGTTCAGTCCTGCGTGCGATGAGCAGCCACAAGAACTGCAGAATCTGACAGTAACAGTCCCTCATGAACCTGCAGCTGCCTTCAGTCACCGTGATGGTTAGACTTTTAACACAGAGGTGATTTGAACTTCCTCCCTGATGTAGGAGGGTTCAGACCGAAGATGTAGGGGAGAAGGAAAACAAAAAGATAATAAAGTTGCGTGCACCGTTAGGGATAAGCAGAGAGGAAGAGGTGGAGAGTTTCTTAAATGCATTTATTTTAATGCTACGAGCATTGTCAGATAGGTAGATGAGGTTAGAGCATGGATTGAGACATGGCAATATGATGTTGTAGCTATTAGTGAAACATGGTTGCAAGACAGGTGTGATTGGCAACTAAATATCCCTAGATTTCGTTGCTTAAGGTGTGAAAGAATCGGAGGGGCAAGAGGGTGAGGCATTGCATTGCTTGTCCGAGAAAATATTACAGTGGTATTTTGACAGGACAGATTAGAGGGCTCGTCTCGGGAGACTACTTGGATGGAATTGAGGAATGGGAAAGGTGTAGTAACACTTATAGGGGTGTATTATAGACCATATAATGGGGAGCGAGAATTGGAGGAGCAAATTTGAAAGGAGATAGCAGATATTTGTAGTAACCACAAGGTTGTGATTGTGGCTGATTTTAATTTTCCACACATCGACAGGGAAGCCCATACTGTAAAAGGGATGGATGGTTTCGAGTTTGTAAAATGTGTGCAGGATAGGTTTTTGCAGCAATACATGGTGGTACCAACTAGAGAAGTGGCAGTGTTGGATCTCCTGCTGGGAATGAGATAGGTCAGGTGATGGAGGTATGTGTTGGGGAGCACTTCGGGTCCAGTGATCACAATACCATTAGTTTCAATATAATTATGGAGAAGGATAGGACTGGACCTAGTGTTGAGATTTTTGATTGCAGAAAGGCTAACTTTGATGAGATGCGAAAAGATTTAGGAGTGGATTGGGACAATTAGTTTATGGGAAGGATATAACAAAGAAATGGAGTTCATTTAAAGGTGAAATTTTGAGGGTACAAAATCTTTATGCTCCTATTAGGTTGAAAGGTTAGAAGTTCGAGAGAGCCATGGTTTTCAAGAGATATTGTAAACATGGTTCGGAAAAAGAGAGAGATCTATAATATAGGCAGCATGGAGCAAATGAGGTGCTCGAGGAATATAAAGAATGTAAAAACAATCTTAAGAAAGAAATTAGAAAAGCTAAAAGAGGATATGAGGCTGCTTTGGCAAGTAAGGTAAAAATGAATCCAAAGGGTTTCTACAGTTATATTAATAGCAAAACGATAGTGAGGGATAAAATTGGTCCCTTAGAGAATCAGCGTTGACAGCTATGGGGGAGGTTTTGAAAAATGATTTTCATTGGTATTCACTAAGGAGAAGGTTATTGAATTGTGTAAGGTAAGAGAAACAAGTACGGTAGTTATGGAAACTCTGATAATTAAAGAAGAGGAGGTACAGGAGCTTTTAAGGAATATAAAAGTGGACAAGTCTCTGGTTCCTGATAGGATATTCCCTAGAACCTTGAGGGAAGTTAGCGTAGAAATAGCAGGAGCTCTGACGGAAATATTTCAAATGTCATTAGAAACGGGGATGGTGTCGGAAGATTGGCGAATTGCTCATGTTGTTCCATTGTTTAAAAAGGGTTCTAAGAGTAAACCTAACAACGATGGGCCTGTAAGTTTGACGTCAGTGGTGGGTAAATTAAAGGAAAATATTCTTAGATATGGTATATAATTATCTGATTAGACAGGGTCTGATTAAGAACAGTCAACATGGATTTGTGCATGAAAGATCATGTTTGACAAGCCGCATTGAACTTTTTGAAGTGGTTACTAGGAAAGTTGACGAGGGTAAAGCAGTGGATGTTGTCTATAGGGACTTCAGTAAGTCCTTTGACAAGATTCCACACGGAAGGAAGTTAGGAAGGTTCAATGATTAGGTATTAATATTGAAGTAGTAAAATGGAATCAACAGTGGCTGGATGGGAGATGCCAGAGAGTAGTGGTGGATAACTGTTTGTCAGGTTAGAGGCCGGTGACTAGTGTTGTGCCTCAGGGATCTGTACTGGGTCCAGTGTTGTTTGTCATATACATTAATGATCTGGATGATGGGGCGGTAAATCGGATTAGTAAGTAAGCAGATGATACAAAGATGGGTGGCGTTGTGGATAATGAAGTAGGTTTTCAAAGCTTGCAGAGAGATTTAAGCCTTTTAGAAGAGTGGACAAAAAAATGGCAGATGGAGGTTAATGTTGTTAACAGTGAGGCGCTACATTTTGGTAGGTCTAATCAAAATAGGACATATATGGTAAATGGTAGGGCACAGAGGAATGCAACAGAACAGAGGGATCAAGGAATAATGGTGCATTGTTCCCTGAAGGTGGAATCTCATGTGGATAGGGTGGTGAAGAAAGCTTTTGGTATGCTGGCCTTTACAAATCAGAGCAGTGAGTATAGGAGTTGGGATGTAATGTTAACATTATACAAGGCATTGTTCAGGCCAAATATGGAGTATTGTGTGCAGTTCTGTTCATCGCATTATAGGAAAGATTTCAATATAATTGAGAGAGTACGGAAAAGAGTTACTAGAATGTTACCTGGGTTTCAACACCTAAGTTACAGAAAAAGGTTGAACAAGTTAGGTCTTTATTCTTTGGAGTATAGAAGGTTGAGGGGGGACTCAATAGAGGTATTTAAAATTTAGATGGGGATAGATGGATTTGAAGTGGATAGGCTTTTTCCATTGAGAGTAGGGGAGATTCAAACACGAGGACTTGAGTTGAGAGTTAGGGGGAAAAAGTTTAGGGGTAACACGAGTGGGAACTTCTTTACTCAGAGAGTGGTAGTTGTGTGGAGGAGCTTCTAGTAGAAGTGGTAGAAGCAGGTTCGATATTTAAAAAAATGTATAGGTATATCGACAGGAAAGGAATGGAGGGTTATGGGCTGAGTGCAGGTTGGTGGGAATAGATGAGAGTAAGCTTTCAGCATGGACTAGAAGGGCTGAGAAGGCCTGTTTCCGTGCTGTAATTGTTATATGGTTATATAATAACCATCCAGAAATTATATTACAGGATAAACAAGCAGGACTAACTCCCTCAATAGATATAACCATTCCCAACACCCTCATTTCCCTTGACCAATGGAGCACTTCACAACAGGCATTGCTTGTGTCATCAGTCAGACAAACGAATTATTTTCTGTCAATCAGCTTCGACATGTCCACACTCTGTTATTCGGTTCCACTCCCTGCTGCTGATTCCCTTCTCATGATCCGTTCTCATGACCCCAACCATTTCCCGGAGCCCCACACTCTGCCCTGTGCAGACCTGCCTCTGGTTTCTGACCCTGCTCCGTTGAACATCCAACAGATGGTTTCCCATTCTGCTTTCAGTCTTTAGATGACAGTGGTGTTCTGTAACAACACTTTAGAAGCAGGGAAAATGACCCATAATGTGGAAATGAGCCCTAAATAAGGAGGTTAACTCCTCCTTATTCTTCCTGAGCCCAGAGATTAGAGGGACAAAGGACATCTAAGACAGAACTGCAGTCAGCTCGACTTCTTCAGTCTGCAGAGAATTCAAGGGAAACCTCTTCACCCACAGAGTGGTGACTGTTTGGAACCCATCACCACAGGGAGAGCGAGAGGGGAACAACAGGGGAGGATTTAAAAGGACTGTCGTGTAGTTGAAACTCTGGCAAGGTCCAGGCGGCCACTCTCTACTGTACACGAGGTGTGTTATAAATTCACTAAGTACCAAAGACAGAGTTTAAAATAGAACTGATTTATTTGCACATATCCAGAATATTAAACTCCAGTCCCATTAAAGGTGAATATGCAGCAGAAGAAACTCCTCCCATGCCCAGTGACCAGGATGCAGAACTGGGTGTGGTGAGCAGCAGCAAATATTGCAGAGTTCAGCACTGACAGTCACTCTCGAAATTGCATTCAGCAACGGTGATGGACAAATATCCAGCATGCAGATTATTGAAACTTTCTCTCCAATGTGAACCCTGTAGTGTGTCACAAGGTTAGATTACTGTCTGAAACCATTCCCAGATTCACAGCAGGTGAACATCCTCGCCCCAGTGAGAACTCAATGATACGCATTCATTTGAGATCACTGAGAGAATCTCTTCCCAATGTCTGACTGATAATGTTTTAAAGGATTTGGGGGATACTCAGATTCATGTAAATAATGGGTTGAGGTTGAGTACCAGCTGTGCCTGTGTTTGTGAATGGCTATATTTAAGATGAAGTCTCACAGCTGCTTTTTGGAGCGACATAAAGGTTGAAGCTCATACAGATCCAAAAAAGACGTTTCCTGATAATTCACACCTTTGGTTTCGACAAAAGATGGTTGCTGATGAAGATAAGACAGGACATTCCTTTCTTAATTACAACTTAAAGTTGAAGGTGTCTCTTATCTAAGTTATTAAGCTTTGCTTTATTTGAGCAACTGGAATATCTTTGGAAGTGATTGTTCTTTTTTATCGGTGGCCTTATAAATTGTAGCTATTCTGGAAGTCGAACAGTGAACTTGTTTGAACCGCCAGAGGGATGAGACGCTTTTCCCCTTGATGTCGGGACAAAGTTACCTAGCCGGAGGAGCTCGAAGAAGTAACCTGGTGAACGGATAAGTAACGATCTTTCAGGGCTGTGGTTACTTGATCCGGTGAATTTAAGTCTACACTTATTGCTGTGGCTCGAATCCCAAAATAGGGAATGTCGCTCTGGGCTGAATAGGTGACTGAAGACTTGAGTCGAATCGCAATTGGGTAGCAGGGCGTCCGAGGTACATTTTAACCTCGCCCACGGGATTGGTACCTTGACCAGATCAAAAGAACTATTCGGACCAGGATTTAAGGTAAGCAGTTGTTTCGGTAAGGTTGCTGCGGGTGACATTGGCTATTTTGTATGACGGCCGGAAGCGGGATTGGGGCCCCGGTCGGGAGAAGCGGTCGCCGCTGCCCGGCGAATTCGATAAGGGGTCACGCAAGTCTCAGAATATGGCCGGTTGAAATTTGATAAGGATGCGACACTGGCAGCCCGGTAAATTTCTCACCTCGGCAGCAGAATATGGCCGGTTGAAGTTTAATGAAGCAAGTTCAGAGAAATGAAGGAAGGGAACCTCCCACTTCTCCAGAGTATGTGAGTGTTGTTTTGTGAAAATTAACGGAAAATAGGCTAGCAGGTTTTTGTGATAATTAAAGTCTGCCGGTGAAATTGGATATTCTGTATTGTTCCTAAAGAAAGAGTCGGGAATGGGGACCCCGGTCAGGAGAAGCGGCCACCGCTACCTAAGGGATTTGGCCATATCAGCTGCCTCCTGATAATATGGCCGGTTGAAGTTGATTAACGAGGAGGCAGGCTGGCTAAATTTCTCACCCAGCGTCATAAATAAGAACAACTGATATTTGGGCTCCGGGGGGGGGGAGGAGCGGGGGAGGAACTTGTGTTATAGAATCATGTAAGCAAGCGGTTAATTTAATCTGGAAAAAGAACTGTGGAAGGAAATGGAAATTCCTGATTGAGGAATGGGAAGGTAAAGCGGATGTAAAATTGAATAATACTTTACTGGCCAGTTGGAGGAATAATGCATGCAATACAGAAATAGAGGCATGTGCTGTTGTCGGAACTCCTAAGAGTCGGGAAACCCTTAAAGCAGAATGTGAATGGGTGGATGGGAGAGGAAAAGAGAGAAATAGCAACAGTGAAAACAGCAAAAGGCCGACAACGACAGAAAGGCGGGATTAAGGCAACAGCGCTGAACAAGAGCTGAAAAGGGTCCCGGGATCCCGATCCTATGTTTGGCATACAGACCCTGCTTGATGATTCAGAAGACACGGATTGGGATGAGGAATGGGGATTATTTCCCAGAGTTCCGATACCTCCGTCCCAAACCAGCGTTCCTCAGCACCACCTCCGCCTTATAATTCTGCATGTCCTTATCAAGACACTAAGGGATCAGGTATAGGGGAACGAGTAAAACTAAATCGAAGAAATAAGGGGCGTAAAGAAACAGAATAGAGATCAGGGTGAAGAATTAGCCTAATTTACTCAGTAAATGGAGGAAGTCCAAATTAGCTCCCCGGGGCAATATCCCACTAGACAACTGCCCAATCCACGAGCAGCAGACGATATTGTGGAATCGACTGTTGAGGTTTATGTCCCTTGGAAACGGCCAGAAATGATCATGATATTGAATCAAACCCCAGACCGGAATGAAAAACCAGCTAAGTTTGCCCAGTATGTCCGGAGTACTATTAAAATGTATGTGGCTACTACTAAAGATTTATTTGGATTACGTTGCTTGATTTTATCCCCAGAAGGAAAAGGTAAATGGTTGGAACAAATGAGTGATGATACGGGGCCGGTGACGATTTACAACAAAATATCCCTGATGATCATTACTGGATTAACCATTTGATTCAAGCACTGGAGCGAGCCCTTCAGCGAACAGGGTGCTGGAATGCAACCCAAGCCTGAACAGACAGGAAGTGAGTATTGGGAAAGTTTTGTTGCCTGTTATGGTGCCTTTACCGGAGATTTAGCTTTAAACTAAGGACAAGATTCGCTCCTGTTTAATGCCATGTTATTTTAGTGTGTTCCTCCCATGTTGCAGATATGCCTCGGACGAACAATATCGATTAGTCTGACAATACTCGAAACCAGAGGAGATGAGTTGTTGTTTATTATTGGAGCGGTCAGAATGAGTCCAAATCAGGTGAGAACTGAGCATGTTCAACGAACACGAAGGCAGACGGTAGTAAAGCAAGGGAATACTTTGGACGGTGGGGAGGATCCTGGAAATCCTGACTAGAGATACCCGGACTGGCCTTCTCCTCCGTTCCCCAATCCTGATATGGCAGACTGGGGCCAATATACAGGATGGGATAAGTACCTCCATGGAGGGAAGAATTTACCTCAGAGACCGGCTCAGCTGAATCCACCTTCTAACCCCTTCCAGCCGGGACCCTGGAAGGGGAATCGAGGAGGACCTGATAGTAGACCCTGGTCGCAGGGAACCAGACCTCGGGTACCGCCCAGAGATGAGCCTCGACCTGAAGCAATGGCTAGACCCTGTTTTAATTCTGGAAGATATGGCCATTGGTGGGCAAAATGTCCCTATCACTTTAGGGCAGAATCACCCTCCAGCGGACCACCTCGAGCCTCATTCACAATGAACAATCCTTTCGCATGAGGCAAGGGGCAAAACATCCCAGTCGTCAATACGTCCCCTAATCAAGAACCACATGCTACGCTACGAGTGGCAGGAACTCCAATTCCGTTTATGATTGATACGGGGGCAACCACTTCGACCCTCGATCAGGAGAGTGTAAAGGACAAGAGATACGACTGTGGTTTTATCATGATTTGAGGGATAGGTAAATGTAGATTGTCAGACTATGCCGCTGCCTTTTCAATCCTGTGGACAAAACATTTGCAGTCACCAGCAATCTCGGATGCAATTTGGCAGGGAGAGATTTGCTCTGTCCACTAGGGGTTGAAGTACGGCAGTCCCCCCAGTTTGCTGTTCACCAATGGAGGGGAATCAGCCTAGGTCCATCCACTTTTGTGCCTCCCTTCCCAACAGCTGACTCTCAAGTAACAGTCTGTTGTGTCGCTACTGGGGCTTCGGTTGAAGATGACCAGTATTATACCTCTCCCGAAGGAAAGGAATATTCGGTTTCCATTATCGGAGAAATAGAAGGTAAGAAAGTCTCTGCTTCCCTGGCTCAGATCCTTGGTTGCCTTTGGCGATAAACAGGACTGGTGGATCCGCATATTACCCGAACTGTTAATCCAGGTTATAAGGCAAAGCGTCTGGGCACTCTCGACGATACCTTAACGCAACTTGCCCAGACTGTTAAAGGATCATGGCAGCAGCTCCCTCAAGGACGCCTACAATGTTGTGAGTTCCCACAAAAGCTGACTGGACGGTTGACCCGGCATGCATCCAGCATTACCCAATGACAGAGAGAACCACAACTACGGGCGACCTCTCCCCCCCCCCCCCCCACGAAGTTGGGCGGACACCTTGCACCCCTGTCCGCATTGAACTGAAAAAGGAACAGGTGTTTCCTTCAGTTACTCAGCAGCCCTTGAAACCAGAGGCAGATGAAGGAGTGCGAGCCCTTATAACCTCCTTGCTGGCTCAGGGAATTCCGGTCCCTCGCCAATCACCTTGCAATACGCCGATCTTCCCCGTTCCAAAGCCAGAAAGAAAAGAACGGCGCCTAGTACAAGACATCAGGAAGGTAAATGAAATCGTGGCACCCCTACATGCCCTTGGCCCAAGCCCTGAAACTATTCTGAATTGCATGCCTGCAGCCGACTGCATATTTACAATAGTAGATTTGCAACATGCTATCTTCGTCGTTCCAATACATCCAGATTTCCATTACTAGTTTGCATTTACGTATCAAGGACAACAATACACCTGACTCGCTTGCCCTGAGGGTTGATTCATTCTCCAACGCTATTTTCGCAGACTCGCCAGTGCCAATGACGTGAGTTGAGGTTGTCTAGTAGCTCAGCTTTGATACAGTATACAGATGGTTTACTGATTGCCAGCCATAGCGCTTCCGCCTGCGAAATTGTCACGACGATACCACTGAACTTTCTCCACTCGTTGGAGAACGTGACCCCGCCGCATAAAGTAACGCGTTCCCAGAAAGAAGTGAAGTCTCTAGAGGTCCTGCACTCAGCAGCCGAACGGAAGCTGACAGAAGACCGAATACGACCCCATTTCAGATGCCCCCATTTCAACTTCGCCGAAACAGACGAGGGTCTTTTTCGGACTCCTGAATTTCTACAAGACAACAAATATTGAATATTGCCATTTACTCCAGTCAGCTATCTCAACTGGTATCACTAAACGCTCCGCCTACCTTCACTCTGACTGCCGAACAAAGAGAGGCTGTCACTGAATTAAAGGACAGTGTATTACGAGCCCCTCCCTTGGGGCAGTCCCTCTATGATCAACTATACGTCGCCATTAAAGACCGTTGTGCCACTACAGTACACACTCAAAAACATGGCGACCGACAGCGTCCTATTACTCTACCAAATTAGATCCCGTAGCAGCAGGATTGCCACTCTTCATACAGTTACCCCCGCTGTACACACGCTTGTGTTGGCCGCTTCAAATATTACCTTACACCTGCCAGTTGCTGTGCTCACACCACAGTCCACGGTGGAATTCCTCAATAATCTCCAGACTCAACATCTAACACAAGCTCGGCAAAGGCGATACGAGATGGCTCTCCTTGATAATACCCTTCTGACTTCTTCTCACTCTGAACCCTACGACCTTCCTAAATGACCCACCACAACCCTTGAACGTTCCAACACATGCTTTTCTATTACAAAATTGTATTTTCACCACCACACGAGAAGATTTGTCCGGTCAGCCGTTGTCTAATGCCGACCTCCACTTCAGAGTCGTTGGCATTTTTTTGTCAGCCCCACCAACAAACCATGCTCAGGGTATGCCATCGCCACTGACTCCACAGTTATTGGACAAGGATATTTAAGTCCCCTATATTGGCACAAATGGCAGAGCTTTCTGCCCTCACCCGCGCCTGTATTTTAGCTAGAGGCAAATCAGCCAATATTTACACTGAATCCCGCTACGCTTTTGGTGTGGCCCATGATTATTGTTGCTTCTGTGGGAGCATCGTGGATTTGTAACCTCCACTGGACAGTCTATTATTAATGCCCTGTATGTTCGTCACTTATTACAGTCTCTTCAGATCCCATCTCAAGTCGCTATTAATAAATGTTTAATACACGAGCATCCGATGAAGTATCCCCGGGAAACGCCAGGGGGGACGAGCCGGCAAAGCAAGCCGCTCTCCTCCAGCCACTTATTATACTTATGGGGTACAAAAGTCCACAGTTCAATCACCACAGCAAACGGAAATGCCAGACATGAGGGAAATGCGCGCACTTCAGGGGGACGCCCCTGCTGAGGAACGCAAATTATGGTCCCAGATTGGATGACACTATGATAAAACACTCAATTGTGGCTGACCCCTGCGGGACAGGATTTTTTCCAAATTTCTTTTTACCCACCCTGATTGATTATGTGCACAATTGTTCCCACCTGGGCAAGGAGGGAATGGTAACCACATTATTACAATCCTGGTGGCACCCTAATTTCCAAACAGCAACTGAAAAAGGAATAAAAACATGCCTATTATGTAAAAAGGCCAATGCTGGGAAGGGTATACCTTGTGCCTCCGGGAACACCCTCTTGCCAGGTGTCTACAACATGATTCTATTGGACTACCTAGGGTGCATGGTTATAAATATTTCTTGCTAATAGTAAATCTGTTTAGCAGATGGATAGAGGCTATACACAGTACTCATAATACTGCTATGTCGATTCCCCGTTACGGATTACCCGAATCAATAAGCACAGACAATGGACCTCATTTTATTGCTAAGATAAATGAGAAAATCTGTAAAGAACTGGCAGTAAAACAGCAACTCCACTGTGCTCACCATCCAAGTGCAGCTGGTATTGTGGAGCAAGCAAATGGAACCTTAAAGAATAAACTCACTAAACTTATGCAAGAAACTGGACTAATCTGGCTTAAGGTTTTACCTGTGGCATTGTCCCATATGAGAGTTACATCCCCGTCTAAAATTGCATTCCCAGCAGAAATCATCTATGGAATGCCTATGCATACCCCATGGACGCCGGGGTTAAATTGTCCATTTCCTCATAAGATAGAAATGCATGCTCTAGGGGAGGAAATGGGAATGTATTTGTGTAAGCTGACCAAAATTGTCCATAGTGTGCATTCGCGGGTTCGCCAGGCCCACCAAGCTGACGAGGATCAAGTTAAAGGGGACTATCCCACTGTTGATCCTGGAGACTTTGCGTTGATAAAGAATTGGGACAGAAATAAATTGGACACTCGGTTGTAAGGAACCCATCAGGTGCTGCTGACCACACATACGGCCGTGAGGTTGGAGGGGCAACCAAAGTGGGTACATCGAACCGACTGTAAACCCGCCGTAAAGGAAGTAGCAGAAACGGAGGGGGAATAATATCATGCTGACAGTACTAATGTTACTTTTCGGACTGTATACACCACGTCTACAAACAGATACTTCCCTTTCTCTGTGCCACACACATGCAGAACAAATATGGCAGTCGGCGTGTTTGGTGGGTCCCAGGTTACCCCAGCATGCGGAATCGGGAATGCCCTCGGAACGAATACCTTTGAGTAGTAGTGAGATGTTAACTGTGAGATTTCCGAATGCTTTGAGTAAAACATCAGACCCATTTTTGGATCGATGGTGGATATCAGGATGCAATACAAACCAGAAATTGCGGGTGTCTCTGTTTTAAGGGATTTACGAATCCCTACAGAAGTGGCTGAGAGACTTGCCCATAGAACTTGCCCATACTCTGAGTAAGGTAAACGGGACCGGTTATTGCCGAACTGGAGCAATAGAGGAAACGTTATTGGGAAATAGCTCTTGTACAGAAATTAGAGCTGATTCCCCTCCGTTCGCTGATAATGGAACTGACTGGTTATGTGGTAAGAAGGTATATCCGTGGCTGTCAGGGCCTTATGATGACAAGGGAACCATCACGGCAAGAAATTGGACGGGATGTTGCTGATTACCTTATGTAGCACCCTTTATATATTCATTAGCCAACATTTCTCATCGTACTCAGCTAGAAGGAAATAAGAGAGGAATTACAGAAAGTGAGAGATTTTGGACGATAGTATTTCCTTTGTATGGGACAGCCCGAAATTCGAGAGAAGAGATCAGGTTGACAGCTGTACCAGAGGAGTTGGCGAATAGTACTGCTCGGGTTTTAACCGATGTCCAGACCCAGATTAAGGATTTAACTACTGAAGTAGTAGCTCTGAGGATGGTAGCTTTACAGACTGGGATGGCATTGGATTTATTGCTAGCAGAGAAAGGGTTGTCATAGGAAAGGAATGCTGTACTTATATTCCAGATGAGGCATCTAATATTACAGATCTATCTAAGCTTATCACTCGGGAAATCCAGAAAATTAAGGGAATTGGAGAGAAGATGCATGGGCTTACCGATGGTAAGGCAACCTGACCATGGTCTTTTAACATTTTGGAGACTTCTGGGGAATGGTTCTGTATGTAGCTGTGATAATAGTTTTAATTATAACCATAGTATTTCATATAAGATATATTAACCCTCTTATAGCTTGTTGTAAACCTAATAGATTACTTTATATTTTATCATCAAATAATAAAAAGGAGGGAATGATAGAGTTTTAAACGAATTGGGGTATTCTCAGATTCCTGTAAATAATTGGTGAAGGTTGAGTACCGACTGTGTATTCTGATCTGTGAATGGCGACGGCATTTTTACGATGATGTATCTCAGCTGCTTCTTTGGAGCGAGATAAGGGTTGAAGCTCACACAGATCCACAAAACGCGTCTCCTGACTTTTCACACCTTTTGGGTTCGACAAAAGGCGTTTGCTGATGGAGATAAGACAGGACGTTCCTTTCTGAGTTAAATCTTAAATTTGGTGCAGTCTCTTATCTAAGTTATTAAGTTTTGCTCTATTTGAGTAGTTGGAATGTCTATCGAATTGATTGTTCTTTTGTATCGGTGGCCTTATAAATTGTAACCATTCTGGAAATAGAGCAGTGAACTTGTTTGAACCGCCAGAAGGATGAGAGGCTTCTCCCCTTGATGTCGGGACAATGTTCCCTCGCCGGCGGAGCTCGAAGAAATAAACTAGTGAAAAGATAAATAATGATCTTTTTTCTGCTGTGGTTATTTGGTCCGGTGAATTTAAGTTTACAACGTGGACCAAATGATGTACATCTCAGAGTTCCGAAAGAGGTGGCTGAAGAGAGTGCACTTACTTTATTTACTTTACTTTATTGTCCCCAAACAATTGATACTAGAGCGTACAATCATCACAGCGATATCTAACTCAGTGCTTCGCTCTCCCGGAAGTACAAATCGAAGTAAATATAATAAAAAAATAAATTATAAATCATAATTAGAAAATAAAAAAGGGAAAGTAAGGTAGTGCAAGCCAGGTCTGGATATTTGGAAGTTACGGCCCAGATCCGGGTGGAGATCAGATCAGTGTGGAGATTTAGTGATGATTTTTCAAGAATTAAAGCACTCTGGTATGGTTCTGGAAGACAGGAATGTTGGAAATACCACTTCACCCTTCAAGTAGGCAGAGAGGTAGAAGAAGCGAATTATAGGCCAGTTAGTCTGATCTCACTGGTTGGGAAGATATTGGAGTCAGATTTTGAGGATGTGTTTACAGTGTATTTGAGGCTCATGGTAAAATCGGCCATTTTCAGTATGTTTTCCTCGAGGGAAATTCTTGTCTCACAAGCGTGTTGAAATCTTTTCAATGTACTGAAGAATTAACAAGCAAGATATACGAAGGACAATCGGTTGCTGATGTGCGCCTGGAGCTTCAGAAGGTCGTTGACAAGGTGCCAGACATGAGCCAATAATATTACAGGAAAGATTTTTGCATGCATAAAGCAGTGGCTGATTTGCCGGAGGCAAATAATAGAAATAAGGGGTACCTACCGGTGACCAGTGGAGTTCCACAGGGATCTGTGTTGAAACTATTTTTTTTATGTTGTATGGCAATGGCTTGATGACAGAATTGATTACTTTACTGCAAAGTTTGCGGATGATACCATGGTAATTGTAGGGTCAGGCAGTTTTGCGGAAGTAGCGAGGCTGCAAAAGCATCTCGACGTCTGGAGAAATGGGCAAAGTCTTGCAGATGGAATACAGTGGGGAAGTGTATAGTCATGCACTTCGGAAAAAAAATAAAAGAGTAGAATATTTTCTAAACAGAGAGAAAATTACAAAAAACACGATGTGCAAAAGGACTTGGGAGTCCCTGTGCAGGATTCTCTCTATCCAGACCAGCTCTATTGCAGCTTCCATGTTTTTTTGCTCTGGACTTATCCCGTCCAAAGTTCATATTTAGATCCAGAAAATAGTTCTGCTATTTAAATTAAGTGTTCTGCCTTTGATGAAGGAGCAATCGTCTGCCTATAGAGAGTTTCTCAAAATATAATAATATTATTTTATCGTTTCTCAGCTCCAGCTGGTAAAACTTCACGTACGGGCATGGCGAAGCGCACTCATTTCTCAGTTTGCTAGGAACTTTTCTGCTCAAATCGCGGGGATGTCTTCTATTGTGGGACATGAGTAGTTAATTTTATCTTTTATAGTGACTATTTCTTCAGATTTCTGGGTTGTACTTTCATTTAAGTTTAGTGGTGTGTACTTCTTATTAGTTTTACATATTCCGGCATGGAGTGCTGCATCCTGGCTTTGTTAAAGTAAGTATATCCTTAGGAGATTGTTTTTATTTCACCTCTTCCACTCTCACTCTTTCACGAATGACTTACCAACTTGTAAAGCTTCTTTCTGTCTCTCCTACACTTCTTACTCTGAATTATCATCTTTGTTTCCCCCAAAAATGCCAAAACCGCCAGTGCGGGGACAGATGTGAGTATAGACGCTATGAGTTAGGAGGGAATGTGCGACTCTATAGAAAACTCCAAATGAGGTGATAGCGCTCTTCATGTTTCTGTGTTAGTCTCACAGTCAATTAGCAAACCCATGATCCACGTTCCCCTCCCTTTCTGCAGCGGCGATTCCACAACCCCTTGTGGAAGTGGTGTCCAATTTTATGTTACAGCTAAGGCTAATAAAATGGCTTCTAGTTATGCTAAAAGTAAACACGCTTCTTTGTTATGTTAACTGGTGAGAGAGTGGGTTCTCTCGCAGCTTGTTTGGATTATAATTACTGATAACGAGAATTGGATTCATTTGTTAACCAATTGGGATAGGTGTTATTCTTTCTTGTGGGGCTGTAGGCTAGTGTTGATGGGCTTTTGGGGAGTCGGCGCGAAGGGTTTAGAGAGAGAAGACGCGATGCTGTAAGCTGGGCGACGGAACGGACCCCGAGCGGTGGTCGGAGACCCAGGTTTTCGTCGAGCAGAGGAGATGAGGATAGATTTGTGTGGGGCTTCTGCTCGACCACCGTTGTTGGTTCCAGGCGGCGGGTCGAGGAGGTCGGTGGGTATCGAATGGTGGCAAGAAGACGTCGTTAACTGAACTCCAACGGTCGTGCAAGAAGTGGTTGGGCTTTCTAAGTTTGGCGCCTTTTACTTTTCCATTTATTTTGGAACTCTATGAAGTACATAGTTCCAGTAAGATCTATAAAGTGCAATCATTAAATCGCATATGGTGTACTGTCTGCTATTTGGAGGGGTGGGGACATCACACAGCATCTATCCACGCTGATTAGCCAGACTGTCGGGACCTAAGGCTGCTCCCCCTGGACGGAAGCGATCTGAGCAAGCCTGAGGTTTACCAGTGGGCTACTCTTGTTTGGCATCGCACTTCCTTTACACTCTTTTACCCGACGCTGTCCATTAAAAAAAGTCTAAAACCAGTAAAGTTCTGAACCCATCCCTGCCCTTGTGACAGTCGAGTGTCTGTGGTAGTTTGGAACATACTTCAACCAATGTAACAATCACGCCAGCAGCATTGAGAGTTTCTATCGCTACATACCTGAACTGTATGGAGTCAGCAATCTTTCGCAAATTCTGTAATTCCCGGATGACAAGGCATAAGATCGTTTGAATTAATGACATATTTGCCAATCCTGTTCATTACAAAACGGCTTTATTTGAATATTCCACTGAATTGCCGTTAGAGGCGAGCGTTATCTGCACAGATGACCATTTAATGTGAACACATACGTCATTCCATTCCTTAGCTCTTCTCTGAATTTCCTCTGTGTCAGTGTGTAGATACAAGTATTGGTACACACGCTGAGAATTTGCAACATGAACCCAAATTGTTGTAGGATGTATACCGGGGAACTCAAATATCTGTCCTCGTAAAAGTAGTTTTCCGTTTGCCATTTCAGGGAATGGGCTACATTGGGCATCCAAAGTAATATGAAATTAGCTGATATAGAAAACAGCAAAATTATCGATTTTCTGCGTTTTTCCACTTCGGCATCTTTCTGATTGTCGCTGCTGTGCCGAAGCTTTCTGCGGACTCTATTTGCCACAACGATATGTCTTACGGTTAACCCGTTAAACACCAGGATTAAGGCAATTGGTAGCAATGGTGTTAAAATACTGTCCAGTAATTGGTATCCTCTCCACACGGGTGAAGTAGCGTATTCATATGTGGCGGTGCACCGCCACGGCATGTTGTCAATGATGACGTAAGGTTCAAGGGTAAAGTAAACCGGGGCACATCTCCCACAGCTCACTATAACCACGGTCACGATAACCACCGTTGCTGTTCTCTCGGTGCAGTATCGCTCCCGCAGCTTCCGGCAACATATTGCGATGAAGCGATCGAAGGTAAAACTGACCGTGAACCAAACAGAACAGTCCGTCGCTACGACCCGAAATACAAGTGTCAGAGCGCATACAGGAGTGATGAGCAGGGATCTGGAATACATGTAGATAATGTTGGTCTGTTCCACTAAAGCGACAACGATAACGACCATCAGATCCGCTGTGGCCATTCCAACCAGGTAACGGGTGATGCATTTGGAGAGTCCGCATTTTCCCCGAGATAGAATCACAATCGCCATTAAGTTAACTACAAGAAATTTGGAAACAAAATAGAAATATGGTCAGTTCCCTGAATGCTCCCACTCTGCCGATGCTATGGAGGGGATAGCCTATTTGGAAGTGGAAAGCGGGAATCCGGTGTGTGCGGTCTCGGTCGCTGCACTCCGGCTGGAGGACAATGACGGATGTGAGTGTCAGTGGATTGGCGACCTTCCCACAGTTTAGAGCGAGGCATCCGAGTTCCACGACTCACGGACCGGTGAGCAGTCGATCGCTCCTGCAAACAACACCATTTCCGTTATTAGAGGTGAAAGAGCTAAAGAGACTGTTTGTAGCCGTGACAAAGTGGAGTCAATGAGAAATAAAGCACAGGTTCTCATTTACTGACTTACAGAAAAAAAGAGCTACGTGTGGAAAATAGACTGGACCGTCATTTAAATAAGCTGCAACGTGGCTATAAGATCGAAGATTTTGCACTGATCGAGACTCGGGCCTAGAAAAAGCAGAAACCAGCATCACTTCAGAAAGCCTAGCAAGGTGAAATTATGAAACAACGAAAATATTGACACCAACTTTTTTAACAACAGAAGAAAACACTGCGATCAAAGTATGGAAAATGGAAATAAAGCCTCTAGATGCCTAAATTCCTCATTCCGGAAACACGTTTCAGCCGACGGTAGCATCTGTGCTCAGTAACAGTGCGGATACCGCAGCAGAGTAACGACGGCACCATACATAAAGTGACCAGCTCCGGTATCTTACCGGGGACACCAACCGCTACAAGTGTAGGATAGAAAATGGCCGCGATGTAGTAAATCGCCGGATATCCCATATTCCGTCAGAAGCAGCGTTCAGTTGTACGGAATGTTTCAGCTGCTCAGATGGTATGGGGATGGACTTTTATTGAGGTGAGAGCAATTCCACTGAGACAATTAGGGTGAATATCACGTCAGGGACATTAGTGACGACCAACTGCACAAACAATTACGTTAAACTATTTTTACTCACTGTTCGTGTGTCATTAATTTGACTCCTCAAGGGATATAACAATCTAGTTACTTTAAATAAAATATGATGTGTATTTTCCATGTTATTTTCCATGATACCTGGCTTGAGCTATTTAAATATGACTTTTTTTGTATCTGTGCTGCTTTTAAAGTCGGCCTGCATATTGACGCCGATTTATTTTGTAACATTTAACGGAGCACATTCGCTTCTGAAATTGAGGGAAGGAGTTTATTCTGGCGGGTGAGCTGGAGAACACTTCTTTATTAAAGGGGAACATTCGTTCTTTCTTTTCTCTCGTTTGTTCCAGTCATTCCGGGCGGTGTGAGTGATGGAATAAATAATGACAGCTGACATATATTACAATAACACTGCTCTTCTATTCCTACAAAAATTCTAAGGATCCACAGCGGTATTCCAAAGACCCGTGATCAAAAAGGGAACGTGTCCTCGGGAGATTAGCGAGGGCTGTGGGCAGTTTGAAGAACAATGTTTTCCAGCGCAGACACGGGCCGTTTGGCAGGAATCTGACCTCTGCCAGTGAATGTCTTGACCACCCCATACCCGTGACCTGCGATGCAGTCGATTTAACTTGAAAGATATTCTCAAACCAGCCAGAATGCTAACATTATTTCGCCATCCATTCTCAGTTTGAACAAAAGTAACAAGTTAAATCTCTGAACATTCCGCAGGTTTTCAGGCTGTTCTATTATTTGCCACGAAGTTGTCTGTTTCTCTGCTGATTTGCTTTCATGTATATTGCCTTTCATACAAACATAGAAACATTGAAAACGTACAGCACAATATAGGCCCTTCCGCCCACAAAGTTGTGCCCAACATGTCCCGACCTTAGAAATCACTAGGCTTACCCATAGCCATCTATTCTTCTAAGCTCCATGTACCTCTCCAAAAGTCTCATAAAAGACACTATCGTATCCGCCTCCACCACCGTTGCTGGCAGCCCATTCCACGCACTCACCGCACTCTGCGTAAGAAACTTACCCCTGACATCTCATCAGTACTTAATCCCAAGCACCTTTTTCCTGTATTCTCTTGTGGCAACGATTTCCTCCCGGGGAAAAAACCCTGACTATCCAAATGATCAATGCCTCGCATCACCATGTACACCTCTATCAGTTCACTTCACAGGTCGCGAAGTGGCCTGATCGAGGGAAGTGCCTGGTGTGAAAAGTGGTAGTCTTTGGCTTGAGAGTCTTCGGCGAGAAGACTACGCCAGGCACAATTGCAGAGGGTGAAGACATGACCGCGAAGCTGATTCAGTGTACTACGTGCATGATGTGGGAGGTCAGGGACACTGATGGTGACCCCGGATGCTACAGTTTGGAAAGTGTGTCCAGATTCAGCTTCTGAAGGAGCATGTTGCAGCACTGAAGAAAGAACTGGATGATATCAGGTTTATCCGCGAAAACGAGGGTTTTCTGGACAGGACCTACAGTGAGGTCGTTACACCGAGGATACCGGAAGAGAGAAAGGGGGTGACGATGAGGAAGGAAAGGATGCTTGAAGTACTGGAGACCCTAGGGGATGTACCTCTGGTAAACAGGTTCACCTTCTTGGAAGCTGTCAGGACAGATGATACTGCCAATCTGAGAGGCGGACAGGTCTGCGAGCCGAACATTGGTGCAGAAGCACAGCCGAGAAGTCAGACATCAGGAAGAGCCGTAGTAGTAGGGGACTCCATAGTAAGAGGTACGGAAAGGTGTTTCTGCTGCAACATTGGAGATTTAAGGATGGTGTGTTGCCTCCCTGGTGCTAGGATCCAGGACATCACGGACAGATTGCCGGGAATCCTCAAGGATGAAGGTGAACAGCCGGAAGTGGTAATGCATGTCGGCCCAAATGACATTGGGAAGAGGAGGAAGGACATTCTGCAGCGGGACTTCAGAGAACTCGGAAGAAGACTAAAAAGCAGGACTTCCAGGATGGTTATCTCTGGTTTGCTTCCAGTTCCACGTGCTGGAGAGGGCAGATAATGGATCTGAATGTGTGGCTGACGAACTGGAGCAGGAAGCAAGGAATTACTTTCTTGGACCACTGGGATCTGTTTTGGGGTAGGGATGAATTGTACAAAAGTGACGGGTTGCACCTTAAAGGGCGGGGGACCAGCATTCTGGCAGGCAGGTTTGTCTCTGCAGCACGAATGTGTTTAAACTAAGTAGTGGGGGGAAAGGGATAAACTGGAAATATAAGGATGAAGTTAAAGAGAAATTGAAAATCAGAAAAGTTAAAAAGGACAACGGAATCAATGGAGTAGAAAGCTCAAGAAGAGATCATACAGTATGGCCAAGTGAAATAGGAATTGATTTGAAACGAGAGGGGAGTACCGAATTAAAAGCATTATATACGAATGCACGACGTATAAGAAATAAAGTAGATGAGCTTGAGGCTCAGTTGGAAATTGACAAGTACGATGTTGTGGGAATAACTGAAACATGGCTTCAAGTGGACAGGGCCTGGCAAATGAATATTCAAGGATAAACATCTTATCAAAAGGACAGACTGACTGGAAGAGTGGGTGGGGTGGCTCTGTTGGTGAGGAATGATATTCTATCCGAGGGGGGACTTAGAATCTGGGGATGTAGAGTCAGTATGGAAAGAATTGAGAAATTCTAAGGGTAGAAAGACCCTAATGGGAGTTATCTACAGGCCCCCAAACAGCAGTCTGGATGTAGGGTGTCAGTGGAATGAAGAGTTAAAATTGGCATGTCGCAAAGGTAATGATACAGTTGTCATGGGGGATTTCAACATGCGGGTAAATTGGGAGAATTAGAATGGTACTGGACCCCAAGAAAGGGAGTTTGTGGAGTGCATCCGAGATGGCTTCTTAGAACAGCTTGTACTGGAGCCTACCAGGACGAATGCAATTCTAGATTTAGTGTTGTGCAATGAACCGGATTTGATCAGGGACCTGGAGGTAAAGGAACCATTAGGAGGTAGTGACCATAATATGATATGTTTTAACCTACAATTTGAGAGGGAAAATCGGATGTGCCAGTATTACAGTTGAACAAAGGGAACTATGGAGCTATGAGGCAAGAGCTGGCCAAAGTTCAATGGAACGATACCCTAGCAGGGAAGGCAGTGGAACAACAATGGCAGGTATTTCTGGGAATAATGCAGAAGGTGCAGGATCGGTTCATTCCAAAGAGGAAGATAGATCCTAAGGGGAGTACGAGGACGCCCTGGCTGACGAGGGAAGTAAAGGGCAGTATAAAAGTAAAAGATAAGAAGTATAACATTGAAAAGATGAGCGGGAAACCGGGGGTCTTGGAAGTTTTTAAAGAGCAACAGAAGATAACAAAAAAGGCAATACGCCAAGCAAAAATGAGTTACGAAGGTAAACTAGCCAAGAATATAAAGGAGGATAGTAAAAACTTCTTTAGGTATGTGAATAGCAAAAAATAGTTAAGACCAAAATTGGACCATTGAAGACAGAAACGGGTGAATTTATTATGGGGAACAAGGAAATGGCAGACGAGTTGTACAGGTACGTTGGATAAGTCTTCACTACAGAAGACACAAACAACCTCCCAGATGTAATAGTGGCCAAAGGAACTAAGGTAAAGGTTGAAATGAAGGAAATTTATATTAGGCAAGAAACGGTGTTGGATAGACTGTTGAGTCTGAAGGCTGATAAGACCCCGGGACCTGATGGTTTGCATCCCAGTGTACTTAAAGAGGTGGCTCTAGAAATCGTGGACACATTGGTAATCATTTTCCAATGTTCTATAGTTTCAGGAACAGTTCCTGCTGATTGGAGGGTGGCTAATGTTCTCCCACTTTTCAAGAAAGTGGGGGTGGGGGAGAGAGAGAAAACAGGGAGCTATAGACCGGTTAGCCTGACGTCAGTGGTGGGAAAGATGCTGGAGTCAATTATAAAAGAGGAAATTACGACACATTTGGATAGCTGAACTCCTTATAATTTGCCTACCGACGCCACCGATCGACAGACGGTGCAAAAGCCACTGCTCTACACACCGTCCTGAAACATCTGGAGAAAGGGAATGCTTATGTAGGAATGCTGTTTTTGGACAACAGTTCCGTATCCAACACCATAATTCCCCCCAGGCTCGACAGGATGCTCATTGATCTCCTTCTTGACCCTGCCTCTCAGATCGCCAGAATGATGTAAGAGTGGGCTCCCTCACCTGCACCCCTCTGACTTTCAACACTTGAGCCCCCTCAGGGCCGTGTACTGAGTTGCTTCCTTTACTCCCTGTATACCCATGACTGTATCGCCACCCACAACTCCAATCTGTTAAATTTGCCGACGACACTACATTTATGGGCCTAGTGTCAAAAAATAACGAAGTGGCCTAACAGAGAAGAAATTATCTCTTTGACTCAATGGTGTCTGGTAAACAACCTCTCCTTCAATGTCGCAAAAGCGAAGGAGCTGGTTCTGGATTTCAGGAGGAATGGAGATGGGCTAACCCATATTGCGGTCAATGGATCTGCGTTTGAGAGGGTAAACAGCTTTAAATTCCTGGCATCCACATCACCGAGGACATCACGTGGCCTGTACAGGCCAGCTCTGAAGTGCAAAAGGCACAACAGCGCCTCTTTCACCTCAGACGGTTGAGCAAGTTTAGTATGGCCCAGAATCCTAAGAATTTTCTGCAGTGGCACAATTGAGAGCATCATGACTGGCGGCATCAATGACTGGTATGGGAACTGTACTTCCCTCAATCGTTGTACTCTACAGTGAGTTGTGCGGACAGGTCAGAACATCTGTAGATGTGAACTTCCCATGATTCAGGACATTTACAAGGACAGGTGTATAAAAAAGGCAAGAAGGTTCATTGGGGATACTAGTCACCCCAGCCACAAACTATTCCAGCTGCTACCATCCGGTAAGTGGTACCACAGCATAAAACCCAGGACCAACAGGCTTCCGGGACATCTTCTTCCACCAGGATATCACACTGATTAACTCACGCTGATTTGTTTGTACTCTATACTACATTGACTATTCTATTTACTATAAATTATTATAAATTACTATGATTGCACGTTTAGATTGAAACGTGACGTGAAGATTTTTACGCCTCATGTATGTGAAGGAAATAAGAAATCAAGTTAATTAATTTCAATTCATTTCAGAGTGAAGCAGGATGAAATATTAGTTTTATTATATTTTCTAAAGACTTTTTTAAATTACTGCATAAATAGTTAAATTGGTGTACGGAACTACAGTAAACGAAAAGCATCGAAGAGCTCCCCCTAACGGCCTAACCCAGTATCTCCGTGTTATCACCCCACCTTTCCTTTGACCTCAGGACAATGGAATCCACGAGCCTAGGAGCACGAACAAACCCACCAGGGCCGGAACTACGGAGCTTCCACCTACCGAGTCGCCGCTCACCCATGGAGGCGAGGTAAGTCTCCAACTTTCACCCACCATTCCACAGCCGCTTCGGTCTGAAGACCCGATCGACTCGAAACGCTTCGCAAGCGAGCAGCAGCTCCTCACTCTCCGGGGAGCGATTGTGGCGGACTGGAAATGGGAGAATGTCCCGCCCCCTCCTGCATTTAGCAGACTCTGGAGTGCTGGTGCACTGTTCTACTGTGCAGTGACAACTGCACAAATATGACCTTAATGGAAGAGTCGGCAGAAGAAAACTTTTCCTGCGTCCTCACCACAAAATTCAGGGTCGGAATTTTGCAACGGAACAGCTAAACAAGCCTGAAGCATTTTGGAAACAAGTCCTGTGGACTGATGAAGTTAAAGTAGATTTTTTGGTCTGAATGAGCAAAGGTATGTTTGGAGAAAAAAGGGTGCAGAATTTCATGAACACGGGGGTGGATCGATCATGCTTTAGGCTTGTGTTGCAGGCAGTGTCACGGGAAACATTTCACTGGTGAAGGGAAGAATGAATTCAATTAAATACTAGCAAATTCTGGAAGCAAACATCACCCCGTCTGAAACAAAACTGAAGATGGAAAGAGGATGGCTTCTACAACAGGATAATGATCCCATGCACACCTCAAAATCCACAATGGATTACTTCAACAGGCGCAAGCTGAAGGTTTTCACATGGACCTGACAGTCCCCCGACCTAAACATCATCGAACATCTGTGGCTAGACTTCAAAAGAGCAACGCGGCCCAACAATCTCACAGAACTAGAAGCCTTCTGCAAGGAAGAATGGGCGAAATTCCATCAACCAAGAATTGAATGACTATTAGCTGTCTGCAGAAAGCCCGTACAAGCTGTGATACTTGCCAAAGGGGGTGTTACTATGTACTGCCATTCAAGGCAACCAAACCTTTGATTCGGGCCCTTTTCCTTTTTTTTGTTATTTTGAAACTGTAAAAGATGAAAATAACATGCAATCTTTCTTAAAATATTAAAGAAAGGTATGATATTTAACCTTATGCCTTTTAGAAATCAGGTCAGCTTTTACTCGCTTAGATATTCACAGTAAAATAAATTTTGACTAGTGGTGTCCGAACTTTTGCACGCCACTGTCTATAGAAGAAAAGTGAGAGTGAAGGCAAGTGGGGCGAGAGGAGTAAGACAGGGGAACGGAGAAGGTGAGGATGGAGGAAAGAGGCTGAGGGGGAGGGGGTGTGCTGAAAGACTAGAGAGGGGTGAGAGAATGTTGAGGGTGAGAAAGAAAGGGGGGACGGAGTAGTAGATTGCACTGTGGAAAGGCGAGGGAGGAAGATGCTCGGGGAGCTGCTCACATTCAGACACGGTGTTGGGGGAGTTCCATTCCTTCTGTGGCAATATAGGACCGGGTGGGTAACACGAAAATCTCGAAAACACACAATAAAAGACGAACAAAGTCAAGACGACGAAGGCAGAAATTAAGATAAACCAGAAATTATTTAGCACATTACATTATCCTGAAACAGTTTAACTCAAGCTGATTACTTGCACAGGTACAATCAAGTGGCAGGCATAATCACTAAAATCATGCTTTAAATTGTAAACTCATGAAAGAGACGATCCATTACTCTAAATCGAATCATGAGGGAGATTTAGAGTTAGAGTCCGACAATGTTATTATTCCTAGAGATAGGGCAATACATCAGACACATCCGGATATAATATTACAGGATTAAACAGCAAATGCAATTTACTTAATAGTCAACCAATGAAAAACAAGAGACAAATCTGTAGGTGTTTGTGTGTCATTCCAAACACACATAAAATACAGAAATCGGTACTTGAAAAACAACAAAAATATGCTGAC